>NC_044911.1:34944416-34969548 GCF_001633185.2 Quercus lobata
TTTTTTTTTTTTTTTTTTTTTTTTTTTTTTGGGGGGGGGGGGGGGGGCAATGGCCCCCATCTACCCCTTACTAGTTCTGTCTCTGATCCGATTTAATTGTTGCCCAAAAGATTGTTCATAAACCTACAATACCCTTTGTATTCCGGCACACTCCTCCACCATGGCTCTCCCAAAAATGAGGCTATCATTGGTGAAGAAAAGGTGTGACACTCTAGGACCGCTACCCAAGGTAGCCACTCCTTTTAAGCTCTTCCTTTGGACTAATTTGTGGAGTAAAGCAAATAAGCCCTTCGCACAAATGAGAAAGAGATATGGAGATAGTGGGTCTCCTTGTCGGAGCCCATGCGTAGGATGAATCTCCCCACATGGTCGACCATTAATTCTTACTACATATGAAACCAACAACACACACCTCATGACAATTTTCACCCAATGCTCATGAAATCCTAGCTTTAACATAATCTACTTCAAGCATTCCCACTCCACACGGTCATAAGCTTTGCTCATGTCCAACTTCAATGCCAAATCCCCGCTTTTACCTCTCCTCTGTTTGCCAATATGAGTCATCACTTCATATGCCACTAAAACATTGTTCGTGATTAACCTTTATGCTACAAAAGCACTTTGGTTTTCACACTCAATCTCTTGCAATACTAACTTCATTTAGTTTGTCACCACTTTTGAAGCCACATTGCACAAGCTTATTGGTCGGTAATTCGTGACTCTTTCTAGATTTTTTGTTCTTGGAATGAGCACAATATGAGTCTCGTGAAACTTGGGCGGCACTATACCATGGTTAAGAAAATTCAAAGCAGTACATACAACAATAGATCTAATAGTAGGCCAAAAATGTTGATAAAACATAGGGGGAATACCATTGGGCCTGAGGCCATCATGGGGTGCATCTGCTTCAATGCTTTCTCCACTTCCGGAGCTTGAAACTCCCTATTTAGCAAGGCATTCATTCTGTCCGAAACTTTGGGCTGAACAACATCAATAAGCTCTCTCTCAATCTAAGGCTCTGAGGTAGTAAAGAGGTCATCAAAATACTACATAAACACTCTGCCAATCTGCTCCTCATCTTCTATCCACACGTTGTTTGAGTCCAGCAACCTACTAATAGTATTACGCTGCAAACGATTGGATCCTTTGGAGTGATAGAAAGTTGTATTCTTGTCCCCTACTTTCAACCAATTATTTCTTGACCTCTGTAACCACATATCTTCCTAAATGGCTAATGCTTTGTTTAACTCTAATCTGGTCTCATTGATGTCTTCCAAGGCCGAGCCACCCAAGTTCTTATTCTCTAATGTTTGGAGCTTCTGCTGCAAGGCCATGACTCTTCTACCCACATGGCCAAACATGTTTTTGTTCCATGACATCAATGCGGACTGGCATTCTTCAAAACAGCTAGTAATTGGCCATTAAGAGCCCATAATTTCGCCTCTTTCCCAAGTTTCCTACACAATCTCACTACACCCTTCATCTCTAAGCCACATGGCTTCGAAAAGAGTTTAGGCCTCCTGTACTTTTGCCGAGAAGAGTTGGCTGCCTTTAAGAGAAGTATACTATGATCAGAGGTGGAGGAGGCAATATGAAACAGCTTGGTACGTGGGAAAATCCCAACCCAATTGGTTGAAACTAGTGCACAGTCTAACCGTTCTTGGACCCACCCACGATTGCCCAATCTCCGATGCCAGGTGAATGCCGAACCATTATACCCCATGTCCCTGAGATTGCATCTATTAATTGAATCTCGAAATTGCTTCATCTGGCCCTCTAGTCTGGCATTGCCACCATCCTTCTCACTTGCAAACATGAGCTTATTGTAGTCCCCCATACACACCCAAGGCAAGTCATTGCGAGTGCTGAGTCTTTCCAACAAATCTCATGATTCATGTCGACTACTAGTTTCAGGATGTTCGTAAAAGCCGGTGAACCTCCATTTCCTTGCACCCTGATCCTCCAACACAATAGCATCTATATGGTTGGGTGAGTATGTTTGCACCTCCATAGTTGTAGAACACCTCTATAGTAGGGCAAGTCCACCTCCTCAACGAACATATGGTACAACAAGCCCCTGTTTTTTGTCCAACTTCCTTTGAATCCACTTCATCTTTGTAACATCATATATAGAGGCCGTTTGGATTCAGCGTTTTTCGCTGAATCCAAGCTGCGTTTTCTGAAATTTTTTTTTTTTTTTTTTTTTTTTTTTTTTTTTTTTTTTTTTTACTTTAGCCGCACATTTGGACTAAATCAACTGTGAACAGTGCATTCGTGCACTGTTCATGGACCCACAAATTTCACTTTTTATCAACTTTTTCATTAAAAATGGGTCCCACGATACTATTCACATATTTAAAAATTATTTTGCTACAGTATTTTCAGTTTCAGTTTTCAGTTTCAGCAAAAATAAACTCAATCCAAACGGAACCATAGTCTTTATTAAAAAAACTAAAGTGGGATCTTCCTCCATCACAACTTTGTGGAGAGCATTAACTGTGAGGGGGTTCCCAAGCCTCTTACAGTTTCAACTTATCGCACTCATTGCTCCCGCTGGGGCTAACCTGCAGCTGCTGCTGATCCAAGTTCTTGAGCCATGAGTTTGCCAAGGGCCATGACTTCCCTTTCCACTCAGTTCCTTTTTACGTTCTCCACAATACTCGAGATGTCTTCTAAAGGAGGACGAGATCTGCGTTTACCACTTTGATCAATAAGTTCAAACTCCATCATGTTACCCGTTCCCAAGTCACCACTCTCCTTCACGGTTGTCACGCTGCAAGAACTATTCTCTTTTCCTTGCATGGATAGACCCACTCTGCCTTTCTTCTAAGATGTCTGTTTAGAGAGGCTTGGTTGAACGAGATGGTGAAGTTGGGCCCAGTGTGAAAGGAGTATTTGTATGAAGTATTACTTGGGCCTAATCCTCTAACAAATTAATCGTTTGTAGCCCAGTTACTGTATCCATAATGTTATTAAACTCACCTTGGGGCCCATTGTGACTAGTTGAACCAATCTCCTTCACTTGTGCATGTGGATAATGGAAGCATATCAACCATACCCGTAACGTACTTTGCGTGGTGAGGATTAGTTGCGCCAGCCGTATCCCCATAAATCGCGGCATCAATCTCCTTTAACTGCTCCTTAAAATTATAAAATTGCTGAGATTGAGGGATTCTAGGGATTTCCTTATCGGTATGCATCAACACACTCTCCACGTTAGCCTTACCTCCTTCGTTATCCTTTACCGCCACCATTTGGGCATGGCCTCCCTCCGCTGCACTTCGTAAGGAAGAATCTGTTACCATGGTAGGCTGAGCGAGAATGATTGCGTTTCGTTGTGTCTCCCTATCACTGTCCCGAGATGGTGCCAAGGCCAATTGAGGCTTTTGGAGCCTTTCCTAAGTTGCTCTCATCCACAAGCCAAACGACTTGTCCTCTGAATTCAACCTTTCTGTATGACGGAGCCCTACCAGACAATCATTTTCATTGTGGTTCACCATGCCGTATAGATAGCAAAATATTGGCATTCGTTCACATTTGAAATCAACCCATATTTGACTCAAGCCTCCCAAATGAACCCTTCGACCCTGCATAGAGGAATCGAGATATCTATCATCACCCTTATATGCATGAAGTTTCCAAGACAAAACCCCTTTTATTTCACGTCAACTTTTTCCATAGTTCCAAGAGTAGCTCCAATGCTATACCCCACCTCCTTGGTTTGGTACATGGTTGGGATGCCGTGAATTTGAATCCAAAATGACATCTTGTCGAACCTGACCTTGCTCACTGCCTCCCCTGCTTCCAACTTATGCAAGGCAAGGAGGTATTTTTCAAAAGACCACGGACTGAGCAACAAGACTTTATCTACATCGTCATCATTCTAGAAAAGAAAAAGAGCCCTGTTATCTCCTAAGTCACTAATCTCAACATTTTGAGTCGTTTTCCAAACTAATCTTAGAACCCACGCCACCGATTCCAAATTAACTCGCCATTTCGTAAAGAACTTCCCAGCCAACACTCTACGACTGTCTATCACTAGAGCGCCTATAACAATCTTTGTTTCCTCCTTCTCTGATAACTATAAACCCGCACATCTATTCAAAATATCATCCATAGCCTCCTTGAGAAGTGTTTAACAGCCGTTTTTACCGTAAAACGAAGAGAGTCGTTCGTACTGAGACGATAGAGTTTTTCACCTCTAGGGCTCTACATAGAACCTAGAGAGAAGATCAACTATGAATTTTTTTTTTCTTCTTCGGTTAAGGGTTCAAATAGGTCGCAAATGCGACTTGCATGTGTTACCATACTTTGAAATTACTTACTAAAGATTTAGACTAACAACTACTTTGAAACTACTGAATAAATAAAGATACAATCGAGTTTTCAAGGGTTAGTTTAACACTACTAAGGTAATGTATTCTAGGGTGTATTATGTAACTATCAAATAAATATATATATATATATATATTTTTTTTTTAAAAAATTACACATAAAATGCTTCTTCAATTTGAAGGTGTTAAAAAAAAGTAATTAACTGACAATGAATTTTTTTATTGTTACCCTAGGAAAACGAAAAATGTCTTTTCTATTATTATTTTTTTCTTTCTTTCAATTATATGCATTTTGATGCTCAACCAGTGATCCAAATGAAGGTTATGACTTATGAGCTCAGGGAATTACCAACAAATCCAAATCTTGTGAAATCGTATTAAATTTTCTCTCCTCCTCTTCGGAAAATCAAAATAAAAAAAATAAAAAAAAAGTGACAAATGTTTTGAATATATATAAATTTATATCCATATATCCAATAAATAAAAATAGTGACAAATATTGTATAGGAAAATTGTTAAATACTCTCGAAATAGGGTGATAGGTACTTTCTCATTTCATATTCATAACAGATTTTATTATGAATTTAAAAAAAAAAAAAAAAAAAAAACTTCAACTATGAATTTAACTAGTGAGATCCATATACCTGATAACTATTCACATTTCTAGTATGTACATAAATAAATGCAGATATGTAGAGAAAGGAATTTATACCCATAAAGAGTGCAAATATTGGCTTAAGATGTTGGCGAATTAATGGTGGTGGGTATGTTGCACGGTATCATCTGCACATTTGAGCAGACATCCATCTCGCTTCTTGGAATTCTTCAAATCCCAGCAGTGGCTCAACCTAACACATCCCTTAAAGTATTGATGATCGAATATATGAGTCTGTACATGTGAGAAGGCGATGGGAAAGTGTATAGTGAGGGATCAGTGTGGGATGGCTCTATAGTCTTTAGCATTAATCTCAACAATTTGAAAAATCGTCAAAAGGAAAATCAAGATCCCTACGAGTCTAGTCATATTGTTTCAATTTTTTTTTTTTTTAAATTTAATTTTTCTACCTTTCTTGTAATGTTTTTATAGTTTACAAGTTTAATATAATACTGCAATTTGTAGATTGTGAACCTATGATCTCACCCAAGTTGTTGGACAATATTTCCATCCACGTCTTCTCCACCTATCTTGAAATATTTTAGATGCAATTTGCAGGGTGTAAACCTATAATCTCATTTTATAGTTAAGATGTCTAATATAATACTGCAATTTGCAGGGCGTAAACCTATTATCTCATTGAATTAATTGGAGAATATAAATGAAGTTGCTTATATCGAAACAAATGTAGTTAGTTTAACTGAAAGGTTGCATTTATGGAGCATTTTTTATTTAAACCAAAAATCTTAACTGTGGTTATAAGTCTTTATATGCGTTACTTGTAAATTTTTTAGTGTCTTTTATCACATAATAAAATTAAAAATTTTCTTGTTTTAAAATATTATAGGAATATCTTATATAATATGGACCTTTTTTTTTAGAACAATTATATAATACAGACCTTTGTATTACATCATACTAAAGAATATTGTGATTTTGGGCCAAAATGAGCATTTGTCCCTTTTGTCAAAACTTTCCAGCAAAATGCCCCGTGTCTGAAACTATTTAGGGAAATACCCCTGTTTTGAAACTCGATTTTCTATTTTGGACAATTGAGTTATACAGAATTGAAAAAAAAAAATAAAAAAATAAAAAATTTGGAACTCGAGTTCCATTCAAAGAACTCGAGTTCAAGTTCCAAATAAAGAACTCGAGTTCATGGAACTCGAGTTACTTGAAAATTTTTTTGTGGAACTCAAGTTCCAAAAAAAAAAAAAAATATTCTAAGTTCGCTATAACTCAATTGTTCAAAAATCAAGTTTTACATTTGGAATTCGATTTTTAGAAAATCAAGTTTCAAAACAGGGACATTTTCCTAAATAGTTTTAGACAGAGGGCATTTTACTGAAAAGTTTGTGAGAAAATGGTTAAAGCCCATTTTGGCCCATGATTTTGTAATATCATGGTTAGAGTGGTCTTAGAATTGTCATATTATGTTTTATATATATATATATATATTGCAATGTGTATATTATAAAAATATACTACTTGTTTAGGGTTTTATATTGCGGCCATATGCCATCATTAAGGTCAAACCATGTTAAGTGCCTGTTTAGTTCGATTTTTTGAGACCAAAAGGCACGATTTGGTTTCAAATTGTAATATTTTTTGCATTTGGTAAGGAAGTCTACGTTTTGGGCCACAAAATGTGAAAAACCATGTTTTCGCATTAGACTTTTAGTGTTAGTTTATATGCACTAAAAAACTGCTATGTCTGCGCTTGCATTTTAAACAGTAGGTCCCGTACACTGTTCACAAGACCCATAAGTACGAAATTTAGCAAATTTTGCTTTAAAATTGGGTCCCATGGCACTATTCATATATTTAAAAATTATTTTGCTACAGTATTTTTAGTAATAAGTTTTTAGTTTTCAACAATAAACAGTATCTAAATAGACCCTTAGAGGTAGAATGCAAAAACGCAAGTAAATCCAATAGGATATCATTGGAAACTTTCTCCCATATTTCATAATTACCCTTAAAATTTTTCCAAAAACCCAAATTTACCCATCTACCAAATCACAAAGCATAACTCATTCTCAAAAAATCACTGTTTCGCTAGACTCACCTTGCTAGACTCACCACGCCACTTTACGCTTTGCTGGCTCATTTTGACCTCTCCAGAATTATCTTAATCTTGTCACCTCACGCCTCGCTAGACATGCCAGTGCATTTCTACCCCTCTCTCAAATAGTTGAATGTTCTTGAGAACTCTCTTTAAGAGAAAAGTAAAGTAATTTGGGGCTAATTAATTCTAAAATGAAAGTAATTGGGGCTTATTAATTTTAATTGGAAGCTAATTTAGAGCTTATTAATGTTGATTGTGCTAAAATTATTTTCCAACAATTGATGCATGTTCACTATTTCATTGATATGTCTCAAACCATTTTGAATTTGTGAGTAAGGTTAATTTTTCTAAAAACTAGACATCTGGAGCTTTAGCTTGAGCACAAGAAAGAGACAATTTCAATTATAAATGAGTAAGATATGATTTTTCAAAGTTGGCTCTGAGGGCTGTTATAAGAGCTATGGGAAAAACCGAAATTTTAGTCATTTTGCTTGCTCACCATTAACCTCCAAATTTAATGCACTAGCCTTCCTTAAACTCTAAAATTGAGTCTAAGTTTATGATTTCTCTCAACCTTTGTCAACCCTCATTGAATGTCATTCCATTCATATTTTCTCCCTCCTTGAGATTTAGTGAAGTAGAGTTAGTCTTGTTATATCTTGATCTTCCTGAGACTCAAGATATTGAGTAAGACTCTCTCTCTCTCTCTCTCTTTCTTCTAGTTTTACTTCTCTACTCCACCCTTAGAACATCCACCAAAAGCCTCCTCCACCATGTGGATCTCGCATGCAAGTATAATCTCTTTCCCTAACTTGTTTTTCATTTTGCTATAATGTTAATTTAAGGTTAAAGCAAGCTAGCTGATTATTTAAATTCTTTGAATGTGCTTGAATGTTCTTGATATGCTTGAATGTTGTTCATATGCATTCTTCACACATTCTTGATTGTTTAACACATGTCATGTATAGCACTATCTTTGATCTTAAATTCATATCCAAAATATGAAAAACATGTTAATTCCATAATTCTCTCAAATCCTTGAATATAGGATATCACCATTCACACACTCACTAAATTTTATTTTTCAATTCAAATGCAAGTATAATCTCTTTCCCTAACTTGTTTTTCATTTTGCTATAATGTTAATTTAAGGTTAAAGCAAGCTAGCTGATTATTTAAATTCTTTGAATGTGCTTGAATGTTCTTGATATGCTTGAATGTTGTTCATATGCATTCTTCACACATTCTTGATTGTTTAACAAATGTCATGTATAGCACTATCTTTGATCTTAAATTCATATCCAAAATATGAAAAACATGTTAATTCCATAATTCTCTCAAATCCTTGAATATAGGATATCACCATTCACACACTCACTAAATTTTATTTTTCAATTCAAATGTAATGATGAATAAATGGAATTAGGATTTATCACATGCGCACACATCAAGCAAAGTAATGAACATGCAATTGATTTATAGTATGTTGGATGATGTGACAAGAATGTTGGTCACTATAGTCTAGAAGATCTATTTCACCTAGCAAGGTGGGTGCCTAACAGTAACATCGTCCCATCTTGTAACATAGCTTTTGAACTTAGATCAAAGGTTAGTAGGTCAAATACTTATCCATATAATTTTCAATCTCTAGATTTTAACTAGGAAACAAAGTCATGTATTTTATCTTAGGTTGTAACTAGGATCAAGGCCATGCAATTTCCTATGATCAATGTACATTCATTCTTAAATTAATAAAATGACAAATTTTCAATTATGTTTTTTTTTTTTTCCAATAATTAAATAAGCAGCAACTCCATAGTAAAACCCTTAATCCAAAGGGAAAATGTAAATAATTAAACCTCCATTTTGAAAGATAATAACACAACTTCATCTATTCACATGAATTTAGCCCGAACCAATCAATCCAAAACGGATCGGGGGCACGATATGTCACAGTTTGAGCTTCATTTGTTTAATAGTAGAGCCTGAACTTGGGTTAGAGCTTAACTAATTTGCTAATTAATAAAAGAACATAAACAAATTTTTAACTTTTAAAAAATGTGACGGAGTTCCATGAGATGGGATGGAAGTTTGGTCATGACCTATACCAAAGCAAGACCCATTAAACTTATTATCAAGGTCGCCACAGACTGATATGTACATATCTTCCACTAAACTGAGTAAACTCCTAATAAGCATTTCAGTCAATGATTGTTCAATTATTCTTCATAGATGAATTGGGAAACTTTGATGAATTAAGCTAGAATGGTGTGTAGCTGACCCTAATGCCTACTTCATTGTAGCTATTACTAACCATAGACGTTAATACTAGTAGTTTTTCATCAAAAAATATGCTGAAAACATCTATATTATTACGACCCAAAACTGGTTTTGGAGTCCCAAAAGTGTGGTATCAAGAAATGCGAAATGATTCATTATAGTAGCAACCCACAGTTGTTCCAAATGGGTAGAGGACACTAAGAGATCCACAGCTATTTCTGCATCTCAGTTGGGTTGATATGTTGTTGCAATTGCGAGAATGAGCAACTGTTATGCATTCCAATAATATTTGTCATTCTCATTTGGCAGGAGAAATCATTTAGTGTTGGAATTCTTCAACGATTTGCAAGGGGGCACCAAATGGGAAATTATTGTGAATTGTTTTGAGAAATATAAATCTCAATGAAAATGCTTAAATGCATTAGCTAAATTTTGAGCTTGGCTTGAGCAAATAGTTAAGTCTAAACTTGAACTTGAACTTAGTTCATTTGCTAAATAAACAAGCATTAACATATAATAGTTATACATATAATATTATGTTTATTTAAATTAAGAATCAGACTCACACGCTTATTCAATAACACATGATTATGTTTGAATTTTAATAGTTTAATAGTCGAGCCTGAACTTGGGTTTTAACTTGTTTCATTTGCTAAATAAATGAACATAACAAATATTGAACTTTCAAAGAAAGTGACAAAGTCACTTGGAATAGAATGGAATTCTGGCAATATCATATGTGAAATCAAGACTCATTAACCACATCGTCAAGCCTGTTACACACTAATATGCATCCAGACACTTACATCTTTTCCACTAAAGTGATTGAACCCCTAAGAGCAATTGCATTAGTCCAGCCAAATTTTTTCCGTTTATTTCATATTAAAAACCTACTTTTCTTCTATTTTACACTACAACTTTTCCAAAATACTCACATTAGTTCATCTATTTTACAATCCCCTCTATTTAAATAATAATATTTTTTTAATGTTTAATTATTATTTTATATTTTTATTTTTTTCCTATCTTTTAATCTTTTCTTTTGTACTTATCTTTTTTTTCTTTGTCCTTATCTCATCTCTCAGACTAATCTTTTGTCCCTCTTCTACTTCTTCTTCCATCCACAGTAACTTCTCCTTCTTCATTTCAAGGTCATGATTAGATCACCTCTCTCAATAAGTATCTTCTTTTTATTTTCCCTCTCATTGTCAAACCACTTATCCACCACAAGCACCAATCTCCACCACAAGAACCACAAGAATCAAAACCCACAAGCACGGACTTTGTCAACCTACAAGCATTGATCTCCACAGCCAGCATCGATCCACAAGCATCAAAACCCATTCCTGTCAACCCACAAGCACCGATCTTTGTTGCCAACACCGATCCACAAGCATCCAGACCCATTTCCATCGACCCACGAACTCTGATCTAGCGCTACTAGCACTAATCCACAAACGACTAACATCAACACCGATCTATCTCTCTATTGGTTTGTCTGTGTAGGTGTGTTTGTGATTGAGTATGGGTGTGTTTATGTATCTCTATGTTGATTTGTCTGTGTGGATGTGTTTGTGTGTAGGTGTGTTTGTGTGTATCTGAGGAAAAAGAAGATGAAGAGAGGAGAAGTTTGAGATTGAGTTCGTTTTGCACGAAGAAGAGAGAAAAAAAATTGTCCTACACAACTACAGTAACCGTGTATATATGCATGGTTACTATAGTAAATGTGTAAATATACACAGTTTTAGAAGGACTGATGTGGAAGATTTTTTCGGGCAAAATGTGTAAAATTTATTGCTTTTTGTATTTTGCAAAGTTTTACATCCACTGATGCAGATGCTCTAATAAAAACTTTAGGCCCTATTTGGTTTGAGTGATTTTCATCACTTATCACTCATTACTCAATTCTCATCACTCATAACTCACTTTTCATGGGCCCCACATCAACTCCATTTGTTTGATTTTTTTTTTTTTTCTATCACTTATAACTCAAAAAAAAAGAGTAAGTGATTGAAAATGAAAACAAATTTTTGGTGTTTTTTAGATTATGGAATATGAGTTATGATGGAAAAGTTATAAAAAAAATAATAAATTAATTAAAAAAAAAAAAAAACCAAATTGGTAGGACCCACCCTCTTGACTTGTCTCTATCAAGTTAGATTCAATAGCTTTTTTTTTTTTTCTCCTTTTTTCTTTTTCTCTCATTTCTTCTTCACAGTCTCACTCAACAACTTTTTTTTTTCCTTCTTTTTCTTCTTCTTCTTTCTTTCTTCTTCACAGAAACACGTGGGTATTGATTTCTCAAACCCAAAAAATCAAGCCCATAAACACATGATACTGATCATACACACCAACACAAACCCACAAACATGTTCATCCACACAATTAATCTAAAAATTTCTTCTCCCAACATAAACAAAACCCAAAAGTAAGAAATGAAAGAGAGGAGAGGGGCGGAGAAGAGGGGTGGAATCGGTCTTGCATGCCTTTGATCTAGCTTCTATTTGGAGATTTGAGCCATAATCAGTGAACCCAAGCAAAATCTAAGAGAAACCAAGAGAGAAAGAGAGTGCTAAAGTGAGAGAAAATTGAGGAGAATGAAGAGAGTGAGAGGCAGAGAAAGACGGAGGGAAAAATAGAGAGGAGAGTTAAAGAAAGATGAGAGTCAACAAAAAAAGGAAAAAAAGGAGAGAGAAAAGTATTCTGACATCGGGTCAGTGTGTGGGTCCACAACTTTGTCCGAAATTGAGTTTTTTTAAGGGAGAACTACACCCGAAAATAGTAACCAAACACAAGTCTGAAATGAGTTAAAGAAAAGTAGAGATAAAGATATGAAAATTGAATTAGAGTTTAGAGTGATGAGAAATGAGTTTTGAGAATTGAAAATTGAAAATTGAGCTATCTCTAAACCAAACACAGCCTTAGTGTCATAGTTGATGGCTGATAACTTGGGGCCCGTTTGTTACCGTTATTTAAATAACAATTTTTTAGTGTTTAAATAACATTACATGTATTTTTCACATACTTTTTTACTCACACGTATTTTCAAAAAATACAAACAACATTACTTATAAAAATCTCTTACCAAGCGGAAAATGAGAAACTTTGATGATATAAGCTAGAATGACTTGTAGCTAATCTTAAGGCTCGATTCATTGTAGCAATTACAAGCTACGAAGGTTGAGACTTGCAATTTGCTGTCCCAAGATATGTGAAGAACATCTATAATAATATGACCCAAAAATGGTTTTGGAGTCTCAAAAGTGTGGTATGAAATGAAAGGGATACGCTAACGTAAAAAACCTTATAACTCAGGGATATTACATATTCTCTTTTTGGAGTCCCTCCTCCATTGTGGTAATTATCAAATTATAAAATTTCAAACAAAACAAATGATAAGTTAGCAACGATGTGGGTGACACTTGGCCATTGTACCTTTAACCACAAGTGACAAATTGATGAAACATGTGCCCCAAGCCTTCATATGAATAATCCCTAACAATTTTTTAGGTGAATGATGAACCATTGTGCCATACCAGAAACCTTACAAACCGCTACACCAAAGTACTCCTAAGTCACGTTGTGAACTCTTTAACTTAGTGATGTTTTGGGTTTAGATGTTATTTGGATATTCACTAAGGCATACAGTCATTTGGGCAATATGTTCAACAATTGTCACATACCGACAAGGATGAAGTAGGGATGGCAATCCCATTGGCACTTGCTCGAATGGAATGGGTTTTGCCAGGCCCATTAGGGAATCGGGGCAAATCAAGTTTAGATTACCCAAACCCGACCTATAATAAATAGTTTTGTTTTTGTTTTTTTTTTTTCTCAAAATTAAAATCAAACCGGCCAAACCATAAATTTGATTTCTCTCTCTCTCCCTCTCTCTATCATAACCATCTTTTCATTTTAACTAATATTTTTCTGTTTTTAATGAAGATGAGCTTTACTAAATCTTTTTTTTTTTTCCTCTCTTTGATTTGGGTTTCCTTTTGCTTAATCTTTAGAACTTTCTATTACAAAAATGGGCTTCTTGTATTTTTTGCCAAATAAAAAGAAAGATCTCTTTTCCTTAGCCATTCATGAACACCTTGGTCACATTCCACCTTACTGGACAGTTGAGAAGTGACGGAGGTCTTTACTCAACTAAGCAACAAGTTAAGGAGGACTAGACAAGGTCAACTGCGGGACACAAGTGGTTGGTTCTATGTTGCCCATACCTCAACCGCAATAGAATTAGTAAACATGCCTCACTAGTGATAAGCAATATAACCTGAATATGCCAAAACTTCAGCTTTGGGGGGGGTGGGGGGGTTGGTGGTGGGCTGGAAAGCGATCTAGCAATGTCTTTGCAGGCCAAAACTTGAGCATCTCAATGGTGGCTACCCAAGAAATTGAGTGCTGCAAATGTAGCTCTGTTCTTTGAAGATAAGCTAAATTTAGTGCTACTTGAACTCTTATTTTTATCATCATTCACACACTCACTAGAATTTATTTTTCAATTCAAATGTAATGATGAATAAATGGAATTAGGATTTATCACATGCACACACATCAAGCAAAGTAATGAACATGCAATTGATTTATAGTGTGTTGGATAATGTGACAAGAATGTTGGTCACTATAGTCTAGAAGACCGGTTTCATCTGGCAAGGTGGGTGCCTAACAGTAACATCTTCTCATCTTGTAACATAGCTTTTGAACTTAGATCAAGGGTTAGTAGGTTAAATACTTATCCATGTAATTTTCAATCTCTAGATTCTAACTAGAAAACGAAGTCATGTATTTTTATCTTAGGTTGTAACTGGGATCAAGGCCATGCAATTTCCTATGATCAATGTACATTCATTCTCAAATTAATAAAATGACAAATTTTTCAATTATGTTTTTTTTTTCCAATAATTAAATAAGCAACGACTCCATAGTAAAACCCTTAATCCAAAGGGAAAATGTAAACAGTTAAAACCTCCATTTTGAGAGATAATAACACAACTTCATCTATTCACGTGGATTTAGCCCAAACCAATCAATCCAAAATGGGTCGGGGGCACAGTTTGAACTTCATTTGTTTAATAGTAGAGCCTGAACTTGGGTTAGAGCTTAACTAATTTGCTAATTAATAAAAGAACATAAACAAATTTTTAACTTTTAAAAAATGTGATGGAGTTCCATGAGATGGGATGGAAGTTTGGTCACGACCTATCCCAAAGCAAGACCCATTAAACTTATTATCAAGGTCGCCACAGACTGATATGAATCTAGATATGTACATATCTTCCACTAAACTGAGTAAACTCCTAATAAGCATTTCAGTCAATGATTGTTCAATTATTCTTGGATTGAGTTTATTTTCGCTGAAACTGAAAATATTGTTGCAAAATAATTTTTAAATGTGTGAATAATGTCGTGGAACCCATTTTTAATGAAAAATTTGCTGAAAAGTGATATTTGTGGGTCCTGTGAACAGTGCACGGGACCCACTGATGTGATAAAGGAACGAAAAAGTAAGAAAAGTGCGGCTACTGTTGTTCATGAACAGTAGCCGTTGTCCCCTGCTGCAGCTGACAAAAATAAATAAATAAATAAATAAAATGAGAAAACGCAACTCACAAAACGCAACGCACGTTTCAGTGCTATCCAAACACATACATAGATGAATTGGGAAACTTTGATGAATTAAGCTAGAATGGTGTGTAGCTGACCCTAATGCCTACTTCATTGTAGCTATTACTAACCATAGACATTAATACTTGTAGTTTTTCATCAAAAAATATGCTGAAACATCCATATTATTACCACCCAAAACTAGTTTTGGAGTCCCAAAATTGTGGTATCAAGAAATGCGAAATGATTCATTATAGTGGCAACCTACAGTTGTTCCAAATGGGTAGAGGACACTAAGAGATCCACAACTATTTTTGCATCTCAGTTGGGTTGAGATGTTGTTGCAATTGCAAGAATGTTCAACCAAAGTAGCAACTATTGTGCATTCCAATAATATTTGTCATTCTCATTTGGCAGGAGAAATCATTTAGTGTTGGAATTCTTCAACGATTTGCAAGGGGGGCACCAAATGGGAAATTATTGTGAATTGTTTTGAGAAATATAAATCTCAATGAAAATGCTTAAATGCATTAGCTAAATTTTGAGCTTGGCTTGAGCAAATAGTTAAGCCTAAACTTGAACATAGTTCATTTGCTAAATAAACAAGCATTAACATATAATGGTTATACATATAATATTATGTTTATTTAAATTAAGAATCAGACTCACACGCTTATACTAAAAACCTACTTTTCTTCTATTTTACACTGCAGCTTTTCCAAAATACTCACATTAGTTCATCTATTTTACAATCCCCTCTATTTAAATAATAATATTTTTTTAATGTTTAATTATTATTTTATATTTTTATTTTGTTCCTATCTTTTTATCTTTTCTTTTGCACTTATTTTTTTTTTTCTTTGTCCTTATCTCATCTCTCAGACTAATCTTCTGTCCCTCTTCTACTTCTTCTTCCATCCACAGTAACTTCTCCTTCTTCCTTTCAAGGTCATGATTAGATCACCTCCCTCCACAAGTATCTTCTTCTTCTTTTCCCTCTCATTGTCAAACCACTTATCCACCACAAGCACCAATCTCCACCACAAGAACCACAAGAATCAAAGCCCACAAGCACGTACTCCATCGACCTACAAGCATCGATCTCTGCAACCAGAATCGATCCACAAGTATCAAAACCCATTCCTATTGACCCACAAGCACCAATCTTCGCTGCCAACACCGATCCACAAGCATCTAGACCCATTTCCATCGATCCACGAACTCTGATCTAGCGCTACTAGCACCAATCCACAAATGACTAACATCAACACCGATTTGTCTCTATTGGTTTGTCTGTGTAGGTGTGTTTGTGATTGAGTGTGGGTGTGTTTATGTATCTTTATGTTGATTTGTCTGTGTGGATGTGTTTGTGTGTATCTGAGGAAAAAGAAGATGAGGAGAGGAGAAGTTTGAGACTAAGTTCGTTTTGCACGGAGAAGAGAGAGAAAAAATTGTGCTACACAGCTACAGCAACCGTGTATATATGCATGATTACTATAGTAAATGTGTAAATATACATAGTTTTAGAAGGACTAATGTGGAAGATTTTTTGGGGTAAAATGTGTAAAATTTTTTGCTTTTTGTATTTTGCAAAGTTTTACATTCACTGATGCGGATGCTCTAATAAAAACTTTAGGCCCTATTTGGTTTGAGTGATTTTCATCACTCATCACCCATAACTCACTTTTTGTGGGCCCCACATCAACTCCATTTGTTTAACTTAATTTTTTTTCTCAGTTTCCATCACTCATAACTCAAAGAAAAGAGTTTGAGTGATTGAAAATGAAAACAAATTTTTGGTGTTTTTAGATTATGGAATATGAGTTATGATGGCAGAGTTAAAAAAAAAATAAAAATGGTAGGACCCACCCTCTTGACTTGTCTCTATCAAGTCAGATTCAACAGTTTTTTTTTTTTCTCCTTCTTTCTTTTTCTCTCATTTCTTCTTCACAGACTCACTCAACGACTTTTTTTTTTTTTTTTCTTCTTCTTCTTCTTCTTTCTTTCTTTCTTCTTCACAGAAACACGTGGGTATTGATTTCTCAAACCTAGAAAATCAAGCCCATAAACACATGATACTGATCAAACACACCAACACAAATCCACAAACCCACAAACATGTTCATCCACACAATTAATCTAAAAATTTCTTCTCCCAACACAAACAAAACCCAGAAGTAAGAAATGAAAGAGAGGAGAGGGGCGGAGAAGAGGGGTGGAATCGGTCTCGCATGTCTTTGATCTAGCTTCTATTTAGAGATTTGAGCCATAATCAGTGAACCCAAGCAAAATCTAAGAGAAACCAAGAGAGAGAGAGAGCGCTAAAGTGAAAGAGAAAATTGAGGAAAAAGAAGAGAGTAAGAGGCAGAGAAAGACAAAGGGAAAAATAGAGAGGAGAGGCAGAGAAAGATGAGAGTTAGTGAAAAAAGGAAAAAAAGGAGAGAGAAGATTCTGACATCAGGTCAGTGTGTGGGTCCACAACTTTGTTTGAAATTGAGTTTTTTTAAGGGAGAACTACACCTGAAAATAGCAACCAAACACAAGTCTGAAATGAGTTAAAGAAAAGTAGAGTTAAAGATATGAAAATTGAATTAGAGTTTAGAGTGATGAGAAATGAGTTTTGAGAATTGAAAATTGAGCTATCTCTAAACCAAACACAACCTTAGTGTCACAGTTGATGGCTAATAACTTGGGGCCCGTTTGTTACCGTTATTTAAACAACAATTTTTTAGTATTTAAACAACATTACATGTATTTTTCATACACTTTTCCACTCACACATTACTTCAAAAATACAAACAACATTACTAGAAATCTCTTACCATACGGGAAATGAAAAACTTTGATGATATAAGCTAGAATGGCTTGTGGCTGATCTTAAGGCTCGATTCATTGTAACAATTACAAGCTACGAAGGTTGAGACTTGCAATTTGCTGTCCCAAGATATGTGAAGAACATCTATAATAATATGACCCAAAAATGGTTTTGGAGTCTCAAAAGTGTGGTGTGAAATGAAAGGGATACGCTAACGTAAAAAACCTTATAACCCAATGATATTACATATTCTCTTTTTGGAGTCCCTCCTCCATTGTGGTAATTATCAAATTATATAATTTCAAACAAAAAAAATGATAAGTTAGCAATGATGTGGGTGACACTTGGCCATTGTACCTCTAACCACAAGTGACAAATTGACGAAACATGTGCCCCAAGCCTTCATATGAACAATCCCTAACAATTTTTTAGGTGAATGATGAACCATTGTGCCATACCAGAAACCTTACAAACCGCTACACCAAAGTACTCCTAAGTCACGTTGTGAACTCTTTAACTTAGTGATATTTTGGGTTTAGATGTTATTTGGATATTCATTGAGGCATACAAGCCATTTGGGCAATATGTTCAACAATTGTCACATACCGACAAGGATGAAGTAGGGATGGCAATCCCATTAGCACTTGCCCGAATGGAATGGATTTTGCCAGGCCCATTAGGGAATCGGGGCAAATCAAGTTCAGATATTACCCAAACCCGACCTATAATAAATAGTTTTTTTTTTTTTCAAAAATAAAATCAAACCGGCCAAACCATAAATTTGATATCTCTCTCTCCTTCTCTCTATCATAACCATCTTTTCATTTTAACTAATATTTTTCTGTTTTTAATGAAGGTGAGCTTTACTAGATCTAATTTTCTTTTTTTTCTTTTTTCTTTCTCTTTGATTTGGGTTTCCTTTTGCTTAATCTTTAGAACTTTCTATTACAAAAATGGGCTTCTTGTATTTTTTGCCAAATAAAAAGAAAGATCTTTTTCCCTTAGCCATTCATGAACACCTTGGTCTCATTCCACCTTACTGGACAGTTGAGAAGTGACGGAGGTCTTTACTCAACTAAGCAACAAGTTAAGGAGGACTAGACAAGGTCAACTGCGGGACACAAGTGGTTGGTTCTATGTTGCACATACCCCAGCCGCAATGGAATTAGTAAACATGCCTCACTAGTGATAAGCAATATAACCTGAATATGCCAAAACTTCAGCTTGGAGGGTGGTGGTGGGGGGTAAAGCGATTTAGCAATGTCTTTGCAGGCCAAAACTTGAGCATCTCAATGGTGGCTACCCTAGAAATTGAGTGCTGCAAATGTAGCTCTGTTCTTTGAAGATAAGCTAAATTTAGTGCTACTTGAACTCTTATTTGCTATCTGAGGTGAATTTAATGCCACTCAAAGAAACTTCCTCTTATTGATTATAAATTTCCACCCACTTTTAGCTAAAGCCAAAATGCTTAAAAAAATCCTTTGGTATCTATTGGAAACCAAAGTAAAAGAAAGAGAGGAACAGGATGATGATAAAAGTAACAATTTGATAATTGAAGCTTCACTTGCAGCAATATAGTGGACAGCAAAACATAAGCACCCCAAAGTTCAGAGAGTACAGTCACAAAGTTATTCAAACTCAAGAGCTCCTACAAAGAAATGCAAGAGAATTATGAAGAGACAAGAAAAAAGAAAAGGGGGAAAAAAGGAAGTCTACGGACAGGAAATATCATGGGCGACTAGGGCCAAGTGCATGAGTATAGTTACAGAAATCTTAGTCATGCAACGTAATACAAGACATTGGGTTGAGATTATATCCCCCCAGGTCATTCTGTCATTGGGCTTCATATCAACACCAATAAAAAGATTGTGTCCAGTGCACAAAACTCCCACTTTTCTGAAATTTGGGAGAATTAATTGTAGGCAGCCTTACCCTCAATTACTGATGAGGCTGATTTCCGAACTCAAACCTTAGACTTATCGCTTTTAGTGGAAGGCACTTGCCATTGCACCAAGGCTCAAACTCTTCATATCAACACCTATGCTAAAGGTAATTTTACCATTTGAAAGGAGGCCATTCAGAATTAACTGACTGATCAACTACCAGCAAAACTAATGTCAAATTTTAGATAATGAAAGCATTGGCTCTTCTAACCCATAGGTGTTGACGAGGGAGATGCACCTATGTGGAAGGTCATCAAATATTACCATTTATACTCCCCCTCTCTACAACTGAAATAAGTGTACCTACTTCTCTAGACACACTTGAGCAATTCATATCCCGAGAATCAAGGGAACCACCAACAACTCAAAGTCATTATCTTAAATGAAAAGTTCAGGAATGTGTGATCTCTATAGTGATGACTCTGACAGTAAATTGACAACATGACAAAAATAATCATTGTCAGAATAGAGAATCTAATATGATGCCACCAAATAAGAAAATTCTAGGCTATCCTCATTAGAACTTTCCTTAGACCAGGCTAATGAGTTTCATCTTTTATTGACTCACTAATACAAAATAGACAATAGACACAGTAATAAACATTACAACAATGACAAGAAAACATTCATGACTCACGTATTGTAGCCAAATGAACTAGGAGTGAAATACTCATGAATGAAAACTACAGACAAAGATATACAAAGAAGTTAGACATATAGGAGGGGAAAAATATGAACTTACATTAAGCATCTGTTTTTTCAGCTACCAGATTTTTCTTCTTTTTTTTCTTTTTTCCTCTTTTTAAAGTAAGCAGAAATTTCATTGAGCATAAACACCACAGAGAAGTCAGTAATACAACTGAGCCAACATGCCATACTCAGCAATTATTAGCATTATGCTAAACTAAACAAATTATCCCAAATCAAGTCCCTACTCAGATATAAGCATTGCACATATGAGCTCTAATTAGTGTTCTTCTTCAGGACAGAAACTGGAATCCCCCAGCAGCAGCATGTAGCCCTGTTTAGAACTGTCTTTTTGATTCTCCCTCTTGCAACAACTCAACTTTACTTCCCATTTAATAGCTTGCAAAATACTCTTCATTTTTCACTTGGCCACCATGGATTCCTTTGAATCCAAATCCAAATAGACTGTAACCCCCCAATTTATCTTGCAAATCACAGCTTTTTTAATCTTTTAATCAGTTTTGCAGACCCCAATCCACCACTCTGTCCCATTCAGTTTCAAGACTATGGAACAAGCATTTTTCCATGGCTTCTTTCTGTACTCTTTAATAGACAAGCCATCAAAAACTAAATGGTTTCTGCTTTCTATTTTCTACACAAATCCTCTGCAGAATACACAAGCTGCATCACCAATGTAACCCATATGTTTTTCAGTATCTTCACATGCATAACATTTCCACCTTGCTACTAGGAACCTTAATCAAACATTAGTGACTTTGACCCCAATGAAGGGGAAATAAGAATATTCACACCAATAACCTCTGCTTCACAAGGCATTATCTTAAGCAGATTGAATTATCCATGAGCTAAAACATTATTTCGAGTGACTTTACATATGCTTTGTTGATTGTTTATTGCTAAAAGTAACCTAGAGAAGGGGAAATTTTCTTCTTCTTTTTTCCTGATGTGGGACACACCAAACTACACTCAAAAAAAAATTTTTATTTATTTATTTATTATTATTATTATTTTTTTTTACCTTGACTTCCCAAACGCACACTAACAGGAAACACAAATATTCAAGCCCACAAGATAACTCAACTGGCACCACCTGCTGTTTTCAACTAAAACATTCAGGTTCAAATTTAATTTCACCTCCCCTGTTGTAACTATCCAATTATCAACACACATTAAAGCAAACAAAAACCTGTCCAATTCTAAGACCTATGATTACATTAGTACTGCATCATAGAACAAAAACAAAATCAAAACATTAGACAGACTTACAATGGCAACTTGCCTGACCGAAACACAGCGAATTTGGACACTTGGGAATACTCAAACCCAATCCCATTATCCTCCAAAAACCTCTCAATCACCTTCTTGTCCCGTTCAGGATCACCAGTCTCACATTCCACCTCATAACACGTTCCAAAATCAAAGTTAGTCTCACCCACCTCAATCTTTAACCCTTGCCAATCATACACCGACCTCACAGGTGCGACCGAGAGTGGGGTCCATGGGTTCTTCCAGCTCCTGGGCGCGGCTTATTCCTTGTGAAATTACGGGTTTGGCCTTGAGGGAGAGGACACAGTGGTTGGTAGTGGTGGCGGTGGTGGTGATGAAGCAGAGGCGATATGGGTATTATTTCTACCGTTGGATAAGCAAAGAATGAGATATTCGGTGGCTATAACCGTTAATAACGGCAACATTAACGAACATGTTTCGCTTTCATTCAAATTCCTCAAATCTCTAAGGAGCTTGAATACGTATCCCCTGAAAACGGGGTCTTTGTAAAACAACAAGCTAGCTAAGCTACAAATACAATCCAAATTGAGTAATAATGTTAGGAACGTTGCAAAATTTATTAAATATGTCTTACAAACTCTTACAAACTGATGTGTTAGGGGATGTTTGGTTTGTGTTTTTAAACAATCATTTTCAGTTTTTAAATAACATTTCACGCATTTCAACGTATTTTTTCATCCACACGTATTTTTACAAATGTTTTCAAATAGCAATTTTCAGTTTTTAAACATATGTACCAAACGGGTCCTTAGCTATCATAAAATAAAGGAGTGCTTATTTTATTGTTTAAGCAACACAAATCATATTCTTCCTATGTTAATTTTGTAAATTTTTTATAATAAAATTTACGGTTGCTTTAGTATCTGTTTGACAAAAATTAATTTTGTCAACTTATTTTATTATTTAGCTTATTTTTGCTACTATTTATGAGTTTCACTTTACTTTTTGGTACTATTCTTGGATCTCACTTTACTATTTCAGTTAATTTTTACCTTTATCTGTAGTACTTTTAGTAAAAAAATTTCAATTTCAGCAAAATATAATGAGTGAAATTTTCCAAACGGACCCTTAGTATTTTCCAACCATTTATTTCGAGAGGAATTTTCCAACAAAATATAATGTGACCGAATTAAACCCTCCATTGAATATGGGATTTAGGAGTCATGTGTGTCCAATGTGGTCCCTCCAAGATGGAACAAATGCATGGGCAATTGTTTTCTAGTTGATGTAGCTTAAGAGAACCTCTTAAGCTACTTTGTCTTATTTGCTTTGTACAAAATGGTTACTGAACCACTCTACTTATTTGAGTTCTCCTCTTTGCATTCAGATGCTTTTGTTAATTCTGATCAAGAACAGGAAAGGTAGCAAGTGAACCTAGACTAAACTATGGACTAGATGGTAGTGAATATTGGACAAACGACTTCCAGAGGCCACACATGCCACTAAGATTCCGAAAATGTCATGTCTACTACTAATTTTACTATAAAAGATTTACAAATTGACAAAACAATAAACGTAATTTATGTTTCTTAACTAGTATAATAAACAAACGTTTGAATATATTTTTCTTCTATTGTTGACACATTTTAGTTTGTAATTTTAGTATCATAGCAAAACTGTTGTTCAGTGTTTTTCATTGTTTAGTCAATCCTTTTCACCTTTTCCACTACAAACAAAAGCAACTCCTTGATAGAATCCAGTACATACACCCACTAAATTATGTGTGTGAACAAGGTGGTATTAGATCTAAGTTTGTTCAAGTTGGTACCAATGCAATTTGTAGAGCTATTCTTGACCACCCAATACATTTCTAACAATATCTGAATAACCCTACTAAAAAATATTACGCATGTGTAGGATATAATTGATTTGCATCATTAGCTATCAGAGCATAAATTAAGTGGGAGAACATCTTATTTTTTATTCGCTCTAGCAAAGTCTTTTTTGATTGCAGCATTCTTCGAACGTAATTTTGTTTCTTTCTTCTTCTTCTTTGTATGAATTTGATAATGAATTCTTACAGAATGATTGAAGAGAGAGAGAGAGAGAGAGGTTTGCTATTGGCGTTGATGAGATTATTAGACTACAGTTCATGTGCTCCAAACTTGTAGTACCCTATTTTCCTTAAACATTCTTAGGTTAATTACATTTGTCATTGGCTAAAAAATAAAGTTTTTTACTATTTAGTTTATTTTTGTTATTATTTAGCTTATTTTTGTTACTATTTATGGGTTTTATTGCACTTTTTGGTATTTTTCATATACCCCATTATACTATTTCAGTTACCTTTTAGTTTTATCTACAGTACTTTCAAAAAAATTTCAATCTCAACTAATAAACTGTTACCAAACAGACTCTTAAAATTATTCTGGTTTTTTCAATTTGTCCAGATTGATTAGTGGAGTCACCAGTAGTAGTGCATGTTAGCTATTAACTTGTGTTCTCGTGCACTTCCCATGTTTTACACAAAATCAATTTTGCTATCACTCCCTCTTAAGATTATATATCTAGAATAAAAATTAACAATTAATATTTCATGATCCTTCATGTCTTTCCTTTTTAAGCAAAACATTGGGGTCAAGTAATGTAATTTTGACAGGAAAGAAAGAAGTAATCATGACTGTAAAATGTGGCAGTACAATTGGGTGAGTGATGCCGATTACTCTTCCATTGTTTAGATCTCTTATTTTTAAAGACATTATATAATTAAAATGCAACAAATTGATATTATTATAATGTCCATAAGCAACGAAGTACCAAATTTTAGAGATTTAAAATAATCAAGTATCAAACATGTACTAAAGTTCTTTGTTATTCCCATTTCAACAGAAACAATCAAATTATTATATTTTTTTTTTCATTATAAAAATTTGGACATTCTTAAGGCATTATTTAGGAATTGAAGTTTTTTAGTAGAATCGAAATGTGATTTCGCTTTCTAAATTGTCAATACCTTTTTATTTAAAGAATATAATAATAGTTCTTAATTTGGGGGCACGCTTAAATAAATTAAATTAAGGATTAATGGTAACTCATCCTAATTCTTGGTAATACAATAATACTAGTTAGATTTAAGAAGATTAGATTGAACAAATCATAAAATCAGCTTAATATATTAAAATAGTTCCTATATATATATATATATATAAATAGATATTTGTGTGTGTATCAAGTCTAGGAGGGGCCATGACCCCCTGGCACTACCTATGATTACGATAGTTTAATATTTGATGCCTCTGCAATGTATTTAGAAGTTTGGGAGTGAAGAAGAGAGTAGAGGGTATGATGGGGAAGAAGAGGGGATGAGTGAGGAATTGTTTCTCCCTTCCCCTTATCTAAATTGTTTAAAATTAAGTAAGATGAGGGGTATATATATATATATATATATATATATATATATATTGGATGTTTTAAAAGTTTTTTTTTTTT
>NC_044911.1:34972858-35207735 GCF_001633185.2 Quercus lobata
CTCTCTCTCTCTCTCTCTCTCTCTCTCTCTCTCTCTCTCTCTCTCTCTCTCTCTCTCTCTCTCTCAAATCACAGTTCCCCTCCTCTATCCTCTCTCCTCTCTAACTCTCTATGACTCTATCATAGCCCATAACAACCCTTTTGATTAGTACAAAGAGTTCCCAAATGAAGTGTTTGGGAAAACTCTTGGGAAACCTAATCATGCCCTCTTAAGCTACTTTGCTTTATACAAAATGGTTACTAAACCATTCTATTTATATTGAGTTCTTCTCTTTGCATTCAGTTGCTTAATGCTTATGTTATTTATGTTCAAGAAGAGAAAAGGTAGCAAGTGAACCTAGACATAACTATAGACTAGATGGTAGAGAATATTGGACAAATGACTTCGAGAGGCCACACATGCCACTAAGATTCAGAAAATGTCACATCTACTAATTTTACTATAAAAGAATTACAAATTGACGAGATAATAAATGTAATTTATGTTTCTTAACTAGTATAATAAACAAACGTTTGAATTTATTTTTCTTTCTTCCATTGTTGACGCATTTTAGTTTGTAATTGTAGTATCCATAGCAAAACTCTTGTTCAATGTTTTTTATTTTCTAGCCAATCCTTTTCAACTTTTCCACTACAAACAAAAGCAACTCCTTGATAGAATCTAGTACATACACCCACTAAATTATTTGTGTGAACTAGGTGGCATTAGATCTATGTTTGTTCAAGTTGGTACCAATGCAATTCGTAGAGCTATTCTTGACCACACAACATATTTTTGACAATATCTGAATATCTCGTACTAAAAAGATTATGCATGTGCAAGATAGATATAATTGATTTGCATCATAAATTAAGTGGGAGAATATGTTATCCTTAGTCGCTCTGACAAAGTCTTTTTTTATTGCGGCATTCTTTGGACGTAAGTTTGTTGGTCAAACAATATAATTAGTAGGCACTATTGTGAAAGAATATTTCATACTAACATCTCAAGTCTAAAAGACTCGATTTAGAGCCTATAAATTGAGTTTCAAAGACTCAATTTTCATGTAATGATCAAATCTGAGCTAGCGCTTTTCCTCTTGGCATCCACCTAGAAATTGAGTCTTAGAGACTTGATTTATATCTATAACACATTTACAGTGAAAAATTTTTCAAGTGTTTGGAGTACAAAATACAAATCAACCACCATCAACCATCACCAAATACAAGCATAGACCAGCCACTATCAACCCACAAATCCGAGCATTAATCCAACAATTTAGTACAAATCTAACCAAATCCACCCCTAACAACCACCTAAAATCCAGATTAAAAAAAATAAAAACCCTAAAACCCACGAGAAGTTCAATCTGGACCATGGACCCATCTCGGCGTGGGTGGCAATTGTCGATACATGATCGCACCAGCATGGCGAGTACGTCGTTCATGTCGGCACGCGCTAGGAGCGGGAAATTACCGTACTGCCTAAGACTGGCAAGCATGCGGCTTGTAATGGTGCGGCTTGTAATGGCGCGGCTCTCTAAGCTTCGTTCTCTCTTTCTCCTTCTCCCTCTCCTTTTTTCCCTTGTTTCCCAACTTGCCTTCAGCCGATACAGTGGCGAATCCATGTGGCCGACGTGTCTGGGTTTGGGCTTGCGGGTTTGGTAATACCAAGGTGGTGGTGGTGGTAATGGTATCGTCTTCATCCATGGTGGGGTGGGGTGGGGTGGGGGGAATGGTTTGTACATGAGAGAGTTGAACATGTGTGTAAGGAGGCTAAAGATGCGAGCTTAAAACATTTTACTTGTTTTGTAAAGGGTTGCTTATAAATCGAGTCTTAGAGACTTGATTTCCAGGTGGACGCCACGTGGAAGAAACGCTAAATCAGACGTGATCATAACACTGAAATCGAGTCTTTGAGACTCAATTTATAAGCCCTAAATAAAGTCTTTTAAACTCGAGATGTTAGTAAAAAATATAGTTTTGTAACAGTGCCTACTAATTATATTGTTTGGAAAACAGTGTTAATTCCCAATTTTGGCCTAAGTTTGTTTCTTTCTACTCTTTTTTTTTTTTTTTTTATATGAATCTGTTAATGAATTCTTACAGAATGATGAGAGAGAGAGAGAGAGAGAGTGAGAGAGAGAGGGAGGGAGGGAGGGAGGGAGGGAGGGAGGTTTGCTATTCATGAGTTGATGAGACTACTAGATTACAGTTCATGTGTTCCAAACATGTAGTACCTGGCCTCTTTTTTCACGAATCATATAGGAGTATATTTTCCTTAAACATACTTAAACTTATTCTGGTTTTTCAATTTGTCCAGATTGGTTGGTGGAGTCACCAGTAGTAGTGCACGTTAGCTATTAACTTGTGTTCTCATGCACTTCCATTACACAATCAGTTTTGCTATGATTTCCTGCTGAAATTATATATCTAGAATCAAAATTACCAATTAATATTTCATGTTCCTTCACATCTTTCCTTTTTAAGCAAAATGCAAGGGTCAAGTAATGTAATTTTGGTAGGTAAGAAAGAAGTAATCATGACTGTAAAATGTGGCAGCACAATTGAGTGATACTTAATTTGATAATATAAATATAATTAATAAATTAAAGTGTATATACATCAAGGCAGATCAATTGAAAATATATAAATGTAGAGGAAAACAATTAATATGCACTAATTGATAGGTTTCTCTTCTTACAACAAATGGAGAATATGACATTTGAACTCAGATTCTCCTCGTATGACCAGGTAGTGCTATCCAGGTAGTGCTATCGAACAACTTTACTAGCTAGAGTACTCGGTACATAACTTAAAGCAAATAGTACCTGACATAAATTGCTTATAACTCAAAATGTGCTTTGAAATTTTATATGAGGTTCAAAAAGTAGAGCTAGACATTGAACAACTTTACTAGCTAGAGTACCCAATACATAACTTAAAGCAAACAAACTACCTAACACAAATGGCTTATAACTCAAAAATGTATTCTGAATTTGTGTTGAAACAATTTGTGAGGTCAACGAATGCATAATAAGAAATTCAATGTTATAAGGATGACCCATCTCTTATGTATTGCTTGATTGCATAATCAGAAATATATAGATATATATATATATATATATATACACAGGAGGAAATACATACAACACAGAATACTTATGTGTTTCATTTGATTCAAAATTTTAAAAATGTTGTAATACGACATTAAAAAGAAATAAATAAAAAATGTAAACCGGCTTACATACATGTATATTACAAATTTAAATGAAAAAATTCCAAAAAAATAAAAATAAAGAATGGTTATATATATATATATATATATATATATTGTTAAGATAGTTCAAAATATAAATTAATCAATGATCAAACTTGTACTAAAAAGTTCGTAGTAATCCCCATTTCAATATATAACAAAACCAAATTATTATTATTATTTTAAAAATAATAGGACATTCTTAGGGCATTATTTAGGAATTGTAGTTTTTGCAGTATAATTCAAATGTGATTTTGCTTTCTAAATTTTCATTATCTTTTTCTTTAAAGAATACATCACTAGTTCTTAATTTAAACATACTTAAATGAATTAATAGTAAATCATCCTAATTCTTGGTAATGCCATAATATTAGTTAGGTTTAATAAGATTAGATTGAACAAATATCATGAAATCAGCTTAATATATTGATGAAATACTTACAAATGTTTGACCATATATAAGTGTGTGTGTATATATCTAAAATCAAGTCTAGCTTTCTATGTTATTAATTAATAACTGCCTATGAAAAATGAGAAAAAAAAAAGTTTTATTTAATACCTCTTATGCATATTTAGAATTTTGGAAGAAGAAAAGAGTAGAATGTGCAATGGGGAAAAAGAGGAGATGGGTAAGGAAATGTTCTTCCTTCCCCTTATTTAAATGGTTTAAAATTAAGTAGTAGGAGAGGAATGGATATGCATTTCCTTTTTTTGGATGTTTTAAAAAAAAATTTTCTAATACTTTGATAGTATAATGAGGGTATTTGAAGCTTATATTTTTTAATAAAAAAAAGTAAAGTATGCGACTGGGTTACAAGACTCTTAGTGAATGTTTTAAAAGTTAAAATAGACATTAAGCACAAGAAATTATAGGATATCATATAATTTAAAAATTATATCACTCTTTTATTAAATTTAAAGAAATAAATATAAATTGATATCATAAGGGAAAAATTGATTAATTAAAATTCTTTAATTTAAGTGGGAAGGCCCATGATTAAAAATGAGGAGTTTGTAGAGATATTTTACCCCTTCAAATCCTTTCCTCCTCTCTTTAATTTAAAATAATAATAATAATAATAATAATAATAATAATCAAAAATGATAAATTAAACCCTCAATCCCCTTTTCCTTTGTGTAGTAATAAACTCAGTTTGAGAACACACACTTAGACACAAACATGCATGCACACACATGATTATAATTATATTAATGGCATGTACTATATACACACACATTACAAGCTAATATTGCACATATAAGATGTTGGGTTAAGATAGCTTGACCCTGGTTAATTAATTTAATTACCCAAGTTGATTAATTAGGTTCAATTACATGCAAATCATGAAGGCACCAACAAATCACCAAAAATACTAAGTGCAGTAGAAAATAAATTGGACACGGTAATTTGTTGACAAATGGGGAAAACCTCGTAAGGAAAAAACCTCACCAGGTGATTTTAAGGTCACCACTCCCGAGAATCTACTAATCAACAATAAAACAGTTACAAGTATAAAGAATCTTATATACCAACTACCCTTGCCTATCCCGAAATACCAATCTACAGTTAAACCTTTACTCCAATACCCAATTGGGCTTGATCTTGTAGTAGTCTTTTTTCCTTTGATACACAAACCTCCAATTTATGACTAACCCTTTACACGAATCCCAGTACATGATTAATTCCAGCAACTTGAACAGATATTGTTAGCTGTAAAGTTCTTCACTTCATCAATAATGTAGATCAAGAAGCACTTGGTTATAAAATCCTATGGCGTACAAACGCAGTAGCTTCACACAGATAAAATAAGTCTCTTGGTCTCTTTATCTGTGTGTAATGGCTCTTAAAATAAGCCTTATATATGTTTAGGGTTATGAGAAAAGAAACCCCAAATAAATATACAATACTAGGCCGAATTTCAGATCTAGAAATTTTGAAATCGTAATTCTCGATATATCGAGCTATTGTTGAGCTATTTATCGAGCTTCACATTAAATCTCAATAGCAACCATCTGTCATGCTATCTGTTGAGACCTAATGAACAGTTTTTTTTTTTTTTTTTACTTGTTTCTTATACCAATCTTCATGTCTTTAATACTTGACTTGAACAACATGTTTCTTGAAGTACTAAACCCATCTTAGATCTATCCAATTCTTTAGCTTTAGAGTCTATTTAGTTGGGGAGATTTTAGGGAAATGGAAAAGGGGAGAGAAAAGTGGATAGAAAAATAATTTTTGTGGGTATTTGGTTAAAAATAAGAAAGGAGGGTAAAATTAATAGGGGATTGGGTGTTTTCTTCCCAAGCCCAACAAAATTATATCTCTCCAATTTGGGGAGAAAATAGAGAGAAAGAAATAGTTGCAGTCAAATAACTGAACTACTCCCTCATCTTATGTACTAGTTTTTTTCTCACTTTTTTGCATGATATCTTCTTCTTTGATTCAATGAAGACAATGTATTAAATTCAATTTTGAACTCTGTAGGTACATTCTTCTTCTGTTTCGCTCTTCTTCTTCTTTTCTTTTTTGGGATTTAACTGAACATGATTTTTCTATTAACTTTTTTCTTTTTTAATAAATTTAGGTGATTTTTTTTTTTTTTTTGGTTGGTTTTTTGTCATTTTTTTTTAATTGGGCATTTTTTAATAAGGGCATATAAGTAAATTTATATAAACTCATTTTTTTTCCATCTTTTCAGTTTTCCATCTCTCCACCTCCAACTAAACACAAATGAGGAAAATTAGAATCATTTTTATTCTCCCATTTTTGTCTCCCCAACCAAACAGACCCTTAATGAAGTATCTTTTTCAGCCTACACATAAAGGATAAAAATATTAAATTCTATGTACATGCATTAATTGAATTTTCGTCTACCAAATAACTTGGCCAACACTTTCTAACTCTGGATGTATATAGAAGATTAGTGCTTTCTTCAAGCTAGATCCTGAAATGTACTTTGGTGCTTTCTTCAAGAAGATACAGAAATAATTCCTGGATTTGTTGAGCTTTAAATCCATAGAAATATTCTTAGTTGTTATGAAAATTTTCTAAATACCAATTCAAAATATTTATTTGCTTAATGAGCCAAACAATTTTCATATTGAAGAGGAAAAAAGTTGAAATTTTACTTTTCCGGATGTTCCAATAACAAATGCCAATGGCTCCTAAAATATTGTAGTTTGAAAGTAAGTGCAAGATCCTGAGCACCTTTATTAATCACAATGATTAATGAAATGACGTCTTTTTTTTTTTCATAAAAACATTTGTAATAATTTTAAAATAATAAAAACCGGACCGAAACCAACAACAAAAAACGATAAACTTTAGGATAAATAATATTGTACTCAATTTTTGAATTGAAATCAAGAATTGAAAACACAATTCTAAAATTGAAATAATATTTTTAACTTCCGATTTCAGTTTTAAAAATGTATTTATAATAGTGTGTAACAAACATGATCTCAAACTTTATACATACATATATATATATATATATATATATATATACACACACGTTGTATTAAAAAATACGTAAAATTCTCTCCGAAAAGTAGAAGAGACTAAAATGTGCAAAGAAAGCACAAAAAGAAGGAAACAGAGAAGATAATCAAAACAAAACAGGCAGACATAGTCCAAAGAGCAAAGATACAGAGCAAAGATGAGGAGCATTGCAACATAAATTCATAAACTGAAACACCTAATACTTTGAAGTTTGAACTAAATTTGAAGGAATAATATCAACAGGGGAAGCATATTAATTACTGTTGTCCCTGCTAATTAACCCCATTCTTTTTTTCTTCTCTTTTTTTTTTTGGCTAAAATCCCAAACCTACTTACTATAATAAGAAAGGCCCATTTTTGTTTTTGTTGGCTGAGCATCAAGTGCCATCAGGAGCTCCCCCAAACACTTCAGTAGCGAGGATCAATGACCCTTTACTTCAAAGAGATTGAATCCCTAGTGAAGTGGTCAAGGGAACTCCAGGGGACAGTGGATGCATGTTTTGGCACCTCCATATGTTTGTATTGCTGGCTCTATATACGGGGTTTATGAGTACCAATTAAGTCTACTATTTCTAGCAAGCTAGGTTCCCATGCATCTTTGCAATTCGTTGCTCTATACTTTGCCTTGAGAGTTGAGAAATCTTAGGGGATAATAAAGCTGTAGGAAGTGAATCTAGACGAAAAAGTGGGCTAAATTGAAGGTTGAGAGAATAATATCAAGATGAGTGGCCATGTGCCCATTGCACCTTTTCACACTCTATCATCATTAGAGCCATTCCTTTCCAGCTTCTTTCATTGATATAAAGCGACTATTGACTGGATTCTAGTATATACGTACACCCCCATTGTGATCACAAAGAGGCTTTCTAATGTGAATCAGTTCTAGCTATTACTAGAAAGTTTTGTCAAGTGGTGCACTAAAACGATAAGATGTGTACAGGACCACACATATATATTACATGACAATTCGTCAAGTACTCGAGCTACGGGACTTGAATGTATGTATTGTAATACTAATGTATTGGACTAATATACGTGCTTCAAGCATGTACTATTTTGTACTCCGTATAACATATATATGTTGAAAAATGACAGACCATAGAGATGAAAAGAAAGAACGAGTTTGGGTAAGCCGAAAAGTTCTGGCCACTCAACCGAAATTTTTATTCTCTACTCCTCATGTGACCCATTATTCTGTCCAGGTTCAAAGTTCAATTTTCTGTCCATGTATGTTGATATTTTTTTTATCTCTAATGGTCCTCTCGTACCCAAAGGCATCCTTTACTGAATCATGATGAAGATAAAGAACTTTTTCTATAAATAGTAGGTTTGGTTTACATTGCTTTGCCAAGAACAAAAAATAAACCAAAATAAGAGAAAGGAAAGGTCAGTTGTCCCCTAGAGTTCCCTTGACCACTTCTATGGAATTCTAAAGAAACCCTCAATTAAAGGGTACTTCTAAGCCACTGAAGTGTTTGGGGGAACTCTGGTTGTCATCTGACATTGATTAGCAAGAGGAGGTCTGGCTTGCACTTAACATATATATATATAGTAATCATTTTTCAGGTATGTATATATGGTTCTTTATCTACATTTCACGTTTCACAATTCTTTCTTCAACAAGCTGTAACTCAACCAATACTTCATTCTCTCGTAATAATAGGATAAAAGGTAAGTTGTAAGTTTAAGACTCATTGGATTCATTTGTAACTTACCAATATAACAAATGTTTCATAATTTCTTCAATAGCTTTTGAAGTTAATTATATTACAAAGAGTGACATGTTGAATATTTTGACATTAGTCACACTAATTGTCATTTAGTATTTATTAGTATGTTGCATTTGAATTTAAAGGTTTAAAATTGACGAATTCAAATACTAGTTATTATTATAAATTGTTTGATATAAATTTGATGGAATATAGATTTAAGCTTTAGAATTATGCTCTAATAAAATCATTTATAATGTTATCAGTTGAAATAACATCTCAAATATATATATTATATTATTTTTTAATATTCTTATAATACGTCACATGGCTAAAAGAGAATTTAAAAAAAAAAAAAAAAAAAAAAAAAAAAAGGGAAAAAGCATATCAAGAGAGGATGCCTATTTGATACGAGTATACGACTAAGTATTTAAGACACAAATTTAATTTATTATATAATATACACAATATTGTTAGCTAAAATTTATCTATGGTCTTGGGAGTGGTAATTTATCGGTGTTGTACATGTATTTTTGTTTTTCAAATTAAAAAATAAACTAATTTTTTATATATATAAATTCTACTTTAGCTTAATTTAAATATATATTTGTGTAAAATTCCCTCTTGGTGACTTGAACCTCGCTCTTATCCTCCACACCCCACAAATATTCAATACTTGTGAAGTGACCATTGCATCAAGAACTAAAAAATTTTTTGTATCTCCTCCCAATGTAACGCTTTTATTATTGTTATAAATTCATCCTAAGGAAATCTGGGAACAATATTTCATTTATGTAATTACATTTTGCAGAGGTATTGCAAGAAGGTTTCAACACTTGGTTCGGTTAAAAATAAGCATGTAATTATAGAAATTTACAGATCATCCATCAAACCATGATAATTGAAAGAATATTCCACTTGCAATAAAGTGAAAACATGCCTTATTTTTTTGTATAAGGGCATCATGTCACAAGTATATTTCTTGTGAGAGAGAGAGAGAGAGAGAGAGAGAACTCAGTTATTCATTACTTAAATTCATAAGTCTTAACATTTCATGAAGTTTAAAATCCAGGCCCGTCACACTTGGGCATACAGACACACACAAACAGATATAGTTGCTAAACACAGAACACCTTAGAAAAACAGTTGATTTCTCAATCCCACACCCAAGTAAAACAATGAAACACACAGCTATAAAATGTAGAGAAACAACACCTTAGAGAGAAACCACCTTGTGGCTCGACCGAGGCACCTTCCTGAAGTAAGTCCTTACAAGATCAAAGTAGAGCGGAAACTGTACAATGGCATAGAACGTTATAGGCAAGCATGTCACTGCATACACTGGAAGCGCCTTGTTTTTTAATTAATCTCTAAGCACAAAGAAATGTCCTGCACAAAAAGAGACTAACATCGATGCAATGGACACGAAGAGTGAAGTTAATCCAAGCAGAAGTTTCCTTGGTAGGTCGCTACGGAAATCTTTTTCTTGGTATCTGGAAGTGAGGATAGCAAGAAACAAGAACAAGGCTGTGACAGAGAAGCACAGGGCGACAAGTGAGGTCACAGCAAAGACGTCAAATGCTGGATACGTTTCAAGGTATGGTGAGCCGCTACCCTCCTTGATACCACCTGGGATAGCGGTTGATTTTGCAAAGGCAACAGTGGCAATGAGTGCAGCTACAACTGAGCAGGATTCAGAGGTTTTGCTAAGCCATTCACCTCCCTCTTGGACGAGTTTCTCGAGGTGTTCAGTGAATAACTGTGCCGGAATCTTCTTGTCGTTGTTGGGTTGGTAAAGTAGGTATTGTGGCACGGTTCTTTTCACATACTGCATTTATTAAAAATTAAAAATTAAAAACGATACAGTTTTAGATTGTTTCTAAACAATTTCATAACAAAGTATACTTGCAATGATGAAAATTTAGGGTAGCAAATTAAACTTGAAGTGCATTGTCAATCAATGGAATTAAACCAAGTGTTGAACAATTATTTTAAAGCAATTTTAATGAAAAAAAAAAAAAAAAAAAAAAAGAAGAAGAAGAAGAAGAAGAAGAAGAAGAAGAGAGAGAGAGAGTAAAAAGAGGGAGAACATAGAGAAAATCATCTACAAAATTTATGTGATTTGGCAATACCGATTTCCTTCAAATTAGTGCTAAAACATATTTAAAGGAAAACCTTGCCCTATTGAATTTTCTTAATATACCCTTAATTACCATATTGCAAGGGTATGCCCAATCTATTATTTGATTAAGGCATAACAAACTTTAAATAAGCTGCTTAAGGCCCCCTAAACTAGAGATCCCTGTTACTATTGTCATTTCAAAATACAAGTTATTAACTTTTAATTTCATTTATTTGCATTTTTGTCAAGTGTTTGTTAATTAACTTACACCTTTTAATACTTCCAATAAAATCGTTTTGAATTCAAATCTCCTCTCTCCAAACTATCAAATTATCAATAACAAATATGTATATATATATATATATATATATACTTTGCCCTAGCCCATTGAGGGAATATGTTTGACAATGTTCTTTAATTAATTAGTACGCATTACTTATAAATTGGCCTGGCACATATTGAAAACTACCTTCCTCACCTAGATATGGAGTGTTGCATATATGTTAAGAAGAGCTCCACTTTTTATTAAATTAGATGAAGTGGCTTGTACACTTAATCTGTTGATAAAATAAAGAATGACAAATTACAACTTACTCATATGTAGTTTGATCGAAATTTAAATTGCCTACTTGTGATTTGAAATTTAACACTTTACCCGCTGAAGTTTGACCAAAATTTAAATTGTCTACCTGTGGTTTAAAATCTCATGATGCAAGTATTTCACTAGGTTATTTTTTATCTTATTTGATCTTGTATTTTTATGTTTTTTTATTTTTTTGAGGAGAAAAACATAAAAGTGGAGCAAAATTACTTAGCCCAGTTATGGAACTCTAACTGAACTTCTAATCTCAAGTAGATAAAATATAAAATTTTAAACCACAAATAAACAACTTAAATTCCAGTTAAATTAAAGATGAGCAAATTGTAATTTGCCCAATAAAGAAACATGATTCAACTACTTTTAGTAGGCCAGTATTTGCAACGCTATATTTCATGTAAGGTTCAGGGCATGCAGCAGTCAAACGCCTAGGCAAGCTGTTTGATAAAAATCAAGCAGTTCAAGATGGTTTTGAGTTCATACCTCGTACCACTTGATTTCCCATTGCATTTGCAATGCGGTCCCAGGAATTAGCCAGGGCTTATTTATTCTTAGCTTCGCTGCAAGATGCAATGCGTTGTTTCCCGTCTTTATCCAATTTTTGCAGCATTGTCTCTGTACGTAACTCTCTCTTAAGCAATAGCTGATGTATCTGGGGTTGTCTGTTATCCACTACCAAGAGTGCTATATTTTTGCCTTCGTCCGTATCATCTTGGATAGCCATTGGAAACTTGTCTTTAGAGGATGAACCGATGTCCATGTCAATAACTTCGTCCACAGTAGGTTCCTGGAGGAATAGTATCCGCCCAGGGTTCTGCCCTTTTTCCAAAATGTAATAATTTATGGGTAAAGCTTTGATAGTATGTTTTAGGACTCTAAGAGATAAAACGTGCTTCTCTTTTATCTTCTTTAATTCATCTGATCCTATTCATCAAGAAATAATAATAATAATTCATCTGATCCTAATAAGTAATAATCATACAAGGGAATTTATATTATGAGGAGGCAAATGTATTAATATGCATGTTAACATGGAGCTACATGTATATATTAACTTGTACACTTCATGCACACATCTTCTCTGTATCATATATATCATCATATTCAAATTGTAAGTCCATTAAATTTTCACTGAAATCATGATTTTAATGCAAATTTTGCTTGTATATACGGTTGTGTGTGAAACAAACACCACTCTTATCAAAATAATACATTAACTCAAAATCAACAGTGCGAACAAATGGTGTACAGAAGACATGAGCACAAGATGTGTATAAATAACATTTCCCAAGTTACAAATGTGGATATATTCAAGAAAGAAAGAAAGAGTACATTATCAATAATAATAATAATAATAACAAAAAAAAGAGAGTTATGTACCAACTCCAACGATGGCCAGTATTGCTGTGTAAACAAATTTGGCAATGTCATAGCATGCGCGAGAATATCTCTGAATTAAACCTTCAATTTTAGCTTGGGATCCTTTACAAAACAAAATCAGTTCATTATAATGCGCAAATAATTAAGGTTGCGACATGTGACATGTCTAACTTTTAGCATTAGGTATATAAAGAATGATGCAATGGTTGTCAAAATGAAACATGATACGTCTGCTTCAAGAATAAATTCTTTGATCTATTAAAAGAATTCTAAAATCCAAAGGAAGGATAGAAAACCTCTGTTAGAGCATCAGCATCAGTTGTGCTAAGAAGTTACTTTATCCATTTTAACATACTATTTTACAATTTACCTACGTCAGATGTTCTATTTTTTCATCCAACACATTAAAATAATATGTACAACACATAAAATAACCTAAAAAAACTCATACAAATAAAATAAATAAATAAATTCAAAACCCACAGCCAACACCAATGCCACTACCCATAGCCCATCCTCTAGATCGGAACCCCACCATCACCCATAAACCACCCACCAAATTGGAAACCCACCACCACCCACAACCCAACACTACCACAAACCCACCACCACCCAAAATCAACCAATTACCACCGACCACTATAACCAAAACCCAGAATCAATCCAACCACTACCCACCATGGTAACCATAACCACTAAAATCGGCCCACAACCCCCAAAATCAGCCACCACAACCATCAAAATCAACCCACAACCACAAAAGAAAACCCACAAAAAAAGGAAGCAAGTGAGATGGCAACATGGGTAAGAAGGAGGGCGATTGGCGATGTGGTTGAGGAGGAGGGTCAAATCAATAGCTTGTGGCTGAGGAAGATGGTGAGATTGGCGACATGATGTAGCAAATCAATGGCGAAGGGTGGTAGATCAGTGGTGGCTAAGGAAGAGAGTGATAGAGGAAGAGAGGAAGATAGTAAGAGAGAAGAGTGAGAAGCAACACACACAGAGAGAGAGAGAGAGAGAGAGAGAGAGAGAGAGAGAGTTTAATAAATAATTATAGCATTTTTGTCCATACAATTTCATTAATCGGATTGTGCTCTAGCAAATGCCAAAATTATTTGGCATTTGACACATCTCATGAGGCCTGTTTTTTGGTGTTTGATGTGTCAAATGCCAAATATTTGGCACTTAGCACACTTGATACTAATGCTCTTAAGGGTTCATTTTGTTGCAAATGATAATTTTTGGGAAGCCAAACCCAAAACTCAATGTTGGGCTTAGATTATAACCCAAATGCTATCGATGAATTGTGAAAGACCCATTTTAGCTCTAGGTCTAGAGATTACACCTAGCAAGAATTATAATGATCTTTCAAAAGTAACTCCTGCAATGATGTCAACCCAAATGATGACCCCCTACAACAAGTACTTGAATAATAGTCCAACAACGAAACAAGATAAGAGTCCAACGACTGGTTATTAAACAAGCTAAGGGATGTGTTCACATTGGAAAAATCTTGTGTTTCCTCCTCTATTATCAAGTCAAAATGAGGAGAGAATTCCATAGTATATATATAAATATATATATAAAAAAAAAAAAAATATATATATATATATATAAACTTAAATGGAAAAGTAATAAACAAATACTAATGATTTCATCTAAATGATTACAAGTAAAAGAGGAATACTTACGCTATGTTTGTTTTGATGAAAATATTATGTAAAAATAGTTTTCCATGTTTTCTAGTATTTGGTAGCATTAGAAAAAATGAGTCAAAGGAAAACTATCTTTGATCAATATAAAAACAATGACTTATTTTTAGAGATTGTTTTCTACTAATTTTTTTTTTTTGGAAAACAACTCTATCTCACAACGAAACAAGATAAGAGTCCAACGACTGGTTATTAAACAAGCTAAGGGATGTGTTCACATTGGAAAAATCTTGTGTTTCCTCCTCTATTATCAAGTCAAAATGAGGAGAGAATTCCATAGTAAAAAAAAATATATATATATATATATAAACTTAAATGGAAAAGTAATAAACAAATACTAATGATTTCATCTAAATGATTACAAGTAAAAGAGGAATACTTACGCTCTGTTTGTTTTGATGAAAATATTATGTAAAAATAGTTTTCCATGTTTTCTAGTATTCGGTAGCATTAAAAAAAATGAGTCAAAGGAAAACTATCTTTGGTCAATATAAAAAAAAATGACTTATTTTTAGAGATTGTTTTCTACTATTTTTTTTTTTTTTTGGAAAACAACTCTATTTCACAGTATGTTAAATAAGAGAAGTTAAAAATTATATTTCAACTCATTTAAGGTTACTGTGGGGGTAAAATTCATCAGTCAACAGTGGGCCTTGGTACCTGTGCAGAGCCCAGCCATAACAGGAAGTGAAGACATGGCCAGAGGACTCCCAGCCCAATCCTGTTGGGCCGGGCTTGTTTAAGGGGCGTCCGAGGAGGGATGTCTCCTCGAACGCACCAAATGGGAGTCCAACTCACACCCTTTACATGGTGAGAAATCATCCCAAATCAAAGGGAAATGCTAGACGTTCAAGGGGCAACCACAACTGCCGCATTAAATGTAGGGAAGCTACTTTTCCAGCCGCATTAATGTAGAGAGGACAGGAGAACAGTATTATCTTGGCCAGTGTAACTTACAGAAAAGAAGGAGGATGTCCTATAGGACAGGCACTCAAGTAGAGGCCCAGATGGTTAACAAGTGTAGGGCCATTATTAATTGAAGGATGCTATATAAGAGAAGAAAATCCCCATGACGAAGGGGGGAGAAAAGGAGAGAGAGAAAAATAAGTAAGGAAAAGAGAGAGAGAAAGAAAGGAGTTCTGTAAACATAGCATAAGATACAGCCCTATGGACTGTTATCCCAAGAGACTTAATGAAATATATCCCCACGTTCTAGTGGTTTCATGGCTTACTAATAGTTATGTTTACTCTGTCAAGACCTAGTTCTGTGATTCACTCTCTACAAATTCATTGTTGAGGGTCTTTTGGGCCAGAATTGCCTGCTTGCTGGGCCTAGGCCCCAAAACCGCCCTTACAGTTACTACCAAACAAAGAAAAATAAAATAGTTTTATAGAAAACTTTTTTTGAAAAATGACTAATTTTCTAGAAAACATTATTGCCAAAGCAAACAAAGAATGGAGAGAGAGAGAGAGAGGTAATTCAAACTAGATCTCTCTGTACCATGTCATACTCAAAATGATGAATATATAATAAATGATGGGTGTTGCTTTGTGCAGACTGTGTGTGTGAATCTCTTGTGAGATCTAGAGTTGTTTGCCTTTATACACACTTAGAGTTATCAAGATCAAGATTGATGTCGAGAGCTTGGTAATCTCTTCAGTTGCTGCATAAAGAGCTTAAAGAAAAACACAAGTGGGAGTACTTGTGGTTACTGTGAATCCAAGAAAGAAATAGTCCATGAACTCGGAGCTGTCACGTAGTCATGGTAGTAAGTTGCTATTGTAAAACTCCAATTATTTCATAGTAGATCTGTTTTACCTTGAAAATAGCTAGGTTAAATCCTCTCGAGGTTTTTTACCGGTTTAGTTTTCCTAAGTTATCATATCATTGTATTCTTTATTTTCCGCATTGTTTACATGATATGACTTATTTGTGTTAACCAAGATTTGAATAATTTACTTAAGTAATCACTTGACTAAATAATTCGGTTAATCAACTTGCATTTTAAGGGACTCTACCACATATAAGGACTTAATTTTGACTAAAATACTCCTAAAGATTTGTAAAAGGAGGAAATAAAGTTATATTCTAGACAATCCTAAAAATTACAAACAAATAATCAAAAACAAAACATGGTTAGTACAAGACCTGCATTATCGAGTCACGTGCCTAGCTAGCTTCCAAAGAATAAATCAATGAAATGGTAGAGGAGATCTAAAAAGTGGCCTGTGGCTGTATAGAGCTTAAGCAGCGAAGCCTACACACACCAACATATGTTTTATTTACATGATTTTTTTTCCTCTCTCTCTTAACTTTGCATGGACATCTTCAAATTAGAATATTTGTTTTTAGCCAAAGTGAGACCAATATAGATTCTTCATGTTATTGACTACAAAGAATAAATTAAATCATAAAAGAATATATATATATATATATATATAAACAATACACTGTTATTAACCACCATTAAAATATTTATTTTCCTAATTTAAACAAGGGTTATGTTAACGGATGCACTTAGGGCAATTGTTAATAAACTATATTAGGAAAGTTTTAACAACACTTTTTTAGGAAATATAAAAAGATGTCAACACAATTAATTGCTTTTCATTTTATCATAAAAATATTTCTAAAAATAGTTGCTAAACTAATGCCCTTAGGACATTCGTTAACATTTCCCTTTAAACAAAAAAGGTCTACAATATGGTATTACTCCTTTGGTCATGCATCATATAAGAAGGTCACTGCCATTTAGGACATAAACCTATAATAAGGGTGTGTTTGGATACCGCTTATTTTGCTGAAAACTGAAAACACTGTAACAAAATAATGTTTAAATGTGTGAATAGTATTATGGGACCCATTTTTAATGAAAGTTTTTTTGAAAAAAGAGGTTTGTAGGTCCTATGAATAGTGCACGGGATCCACTGGATAAGCTGAAATGCGCTTCTCAAAAAAAAACAAAAAAACAAAAAAAGAATAAAGAAAAGAAAGAAATCGCCAGACGCAAGATGTAGATGCTATCCAAGCGCGTACTAAATCTCAAACCTAACCAATGTAGAATTCTTTAGCTGTTTCAACACACTCATATTAAAAGCATGGTTTTGAAACCCGTACCGTTTAATGAACCGAGAAAATGAGAGATTCAAGGTTTTTAAAGTCAGACCGAGATTCAACCAAGATCAAACCATGATGTGTAATTTAATTTTTTAATAATTTGATACTTAAATTGGTTTATATTTACTAATTTTTCATTCCTAACCAACAAGATGTACATGGCCCAATGGTTTGCATGCTGGAGATGTTATTTCACTTGCTAAGAGCAGGTTCAAGTTTGCCAGCAACATACTTCACTAATTTTTACCAAAATAATGACATGGATGAACCGGGTTCTAAGGACCGGTTCCCGGTTAATTCAACTAGACCGACGACTGGTCCGATCTAGGCTTAAAAACAATGATTAAAAGTTTGCATTCCTCACCTTAATGTTTTGAATCTTTTGACTTATCAGCGGTAGCATTCGATCCATTCTATAAATATGCTTTCCTGCCTTTGCTAAGCGCTTTTCCTTTGGTAAACACTAGAAAAGTAAAGTAGCTTAAATGCTGAACTTAAGTGCATAGAGCAAATAAAGGAAGAAAAAGGAAAATAATAATGGAAATAATAATACCTGTTTCCTTTAGTTTTTTTCTTTATACACCAATAATTGGAGTAAGAGAATTTGACTTCTGAATATCTATATTGAAAACACTATGAAATATCAATTGAGGTACAAGGTTAATTCACTATTTTCATTTGGTTTTGTGTATGCTGTGTATTATAGAGGTGTTAATCTTTCTATTTAAATGCATTTATGAAGTAATTGTTGGGTGCATTGCACCACATGAGTCCAACCCACACTTTGGCTTAGCTCATTAAATGAGCTTGTTGGACAGGTTGTTGGTGGGTTTGGATTATCTCCAGTACTTTTTTAACTGAAATTTCTTTTTGTTTTAATGAAAAACTGACACATCATCCACTAATTAAATAAAATGTGAAAATTAAAACTCCCTACCATTTAAAACAAAAAAATGCATTCAGTTAAAAAAGTACCTGAGGTAAGCCAAGCCCATTACCGAGAGTCAGCAAAATTAAATGAGCTTGCTGGAGAAGCTTGCTGAAAGAGAAGAATTGAAGTCATCTTTTATGTACAAAAGTCAAGGCAAGTTGGCTTACATTTATTAAGATGTGATGTTAAGCATGTGAGACACGTTCAAAGAAGAAAAGAAAGTAAAGCTTATGAAAAAATAAAAGGAGGCCATTCGGCCAATGAGTTAGTGAGAAGTCTCAGAGAGTGAGAGTGAGACTGTGGAGAGTGCAGTCTCACAACAAGAGAGAGAGAGAAAAAAAAAAAAAAACAAGGGAGAGAGAAAATTGTGAGATTATAATATCTTAGTTCGCTAAAGTTGTATCTTTAAGTGTTATAATATCTATTTCATATAGTGAAATTATTAGAAGAAATAAAAGGAGAAAATTGTATCTTTAAGTATGATGAAGAAATAAAAGGAGGCCATTCGACCAATGAGATTATAATATTTATTTTGCTCAAGTTATATTTTTAAGTGTTATAGTATCTATTTAATGTAGTGAAATTATTTGAAATTTGTCCCGTGATTTTTTATTTTAAAGAGAAAGGGTTTTCCACATAAATCAATATGTTCTTGTGTGCTTGTGCTTCCACTATACTTGCTGAAATTTATTCACATTTATATAATATTTTTCCCAACAGTTATATTCAAGTTTGTGTGTAAAATTAAATTGCAAGAGGTATGTTTAAAATATTCATTTTACTTAATTTCTCATATGATCGAAGATTGCCTTTGTTTCATATGTAATTTTCACTATCCGAAAATGTTCACGTGGCATAACAAATGGAGAAGCAACGGACAAAATGGCCTTATGTCCTTTTCACCCAAATTATATAACCTTATGCCCCCATTCCCAAACTAATTAGAGAAATGCACATCTTTTGTAACTCGATTTTCTCAAAATCGAGTTAAAAAAAAAATAAAAAATTTTGGAGCCCTATAATGACGTTTTTAAGGACCTATAGTGACGTTTTGTAACTCGATCTCCATGAAATCAAGTTATAGGCAATTTTATTACCTATAACTCGATTTCATGGAGATCGAGTTACAAAACGCCACTATAAGTTCTTAAAACGTCACTATAGGTCCTTAAAAACGTCACTATAGGGTTTAACTCGATTTTGAGAAAGTCGAGTTTCAAAAAAGGGGAATTTTCCTAATTAGTTTGAGAATGGGGGCATAATGCTATATAATTTGGGTGAAAATGGCATAAGGCAATTTTGTCCAAGAAGCAACATGAATCTACCAAATGGTTTAGTGGTCCTAAAAAAAATTATTTCCATGGTGTGGGGGTCTAAAAATGATCTTTAATTGCCTCGATATTGTGTTCTATCATTAGTGATGCATTTAAGATAAGTTAATTTTAACGTAAGGATTCACTTCACCTACCATCTCGAGCCATTTTTTCCAACAATCGATAAAAGTTGACGCATGTTTTGTAGTTCTCCGGCAAATGGGGACTTACTTTGCACTCGCATCCTCTAATCATTTGCTTTGGATCGATTGGCTTGAGCACATCATCAACAGGTATACCTTTCAAACAACAATAGAGGATAATGAGATGTAATGTTGGTGATAGATGTAAGTCTAGATATACTTCCACTTATGTTGAGGTGGTCAACTGTTAATGATAAACAAATATCAAAATATATATATATATATATATATATATATATATATGCAAGTTAATAATACTTGTCTACTTAATAAGCTGTGAAAAAAGTTGACGTATAATTTTTTTAAGAAATACAAAAATAGCATGTAATGTATGTACAACTTGGATTTCAAATCAATCGAAATTCGAAAGCTTGTGATTTGTGTAACTTGACAATTTAAAAATACAAACAATGATACATGATCTCGTTCCACCACCCAAGGTGGCAACCACTTTTGAAGGCGGCAGGCTTATCTGCCATGAGATTGAGAGGCAGAATTCCATGCTCGTCCACAGAAGTAACAAGGTTTTCGTGTAGGAGAAGTATCCAATATGCCAAATCTGTAAACCACGTATAAAAATTAAAATATGCTTTAGCAGTTCTCTATTAGATCTTTCATATTGGGTCTTGTAAATGCTATGTTGGTAATATTTAGCATCAAAGTCCCAAAATCCCCCGTTACCCGGTCTCCTAATTGTAAAATTTCTTACAATACTGCTACAATATCATCTTACTTTTATGACAGTTTTGTAGCATCTTGGATAAATATTTTTTTTTTTCTCTCTCTCAGCCACTCAGTTCTTTTCTTCTTCTTTTTTTCCCTCTGCTTCTATCTCCTTCTTCATCCTCACTCCCTCTCTCACATCTCTCTCGTACAAAGCATGCCACCAAAGTTGGGTTGGATTCAGAGTGGTCACGGCGTGGGCGTGGCGTGGTGAGACCAGCATTGTGTGCCTCATGGTGGTGGTGGTGGGGGCTGTGATGGTGGGTTTTGGTTCTAGTGTGGTGGTGTCTCAGGTTGTGGTGGTAGAGGTTTCTAATGGGTTTGATTTCCAGTGGGTTTTGACGTGAATTTTTCTTTGATTTTTTGTGGGTTTCTGTCCATGGTGGTGGTGGGTGTGTTGTTGCTGTGGATTTGCTTTGGTGGTGGTAGATTTTTATTTGATTTTTTGTGTTGTTGCTGTGGTGGTGGTGGATTATTTGTGTGTGCTGTGGATGTTTTTTGTGTTGCTGTGGTGGTGGTGGATTATTTGATTTCTTTGATTTTTTTGTGTTTTTGTGGGTTTCTTGTTACAGAGGTGGCGGTGATGGGTTTTTTAGCGGTGGTAGTGGTGGGTTTCTTGTGACAAAGGTGGTGGTGATGGGTGGTTGAAAGGGAGATAGTGAGGAAAAGATAAATAGATTGATAGGGGAGAAGGGAGTAAGAGAAATTGGATTATATTATTTTATTGGGTAATATATATTATTTTAATGAGTTGAATAGGAAAATAAAAGTTGGAATGTTGGGTATATTATAAAATGATATGGTATAAATAATAAAATAGGTTTTGAGATGGTAAAATATAATTTTTTTTGTAAAAACCGGATGTAACTGCTCTTAGTAGCCAATTTCACTAGTATATGCAATAAAATTTTCTACAATATTGTTACAAGTAGACACGGTCATTCATTAAGTTAAATATAAAATCTCCCAATTGTTTTGTAGTTAAGTAAAAATAATCGGTCCCACTCTAGGTGTACCATAGCTAATTAACTACATAAATTTGAGATTAACTCTTGTTGTTGTACAAAATAACAAGAGTTTAAAATTGAAAATAAATAAATAAATCAAACCATGCAGCATACTACAGATTGTAAAGCATAAAGTGAATTATTAAGAGTGAGACAAAGGATTTTTGTTAATTATTGACAATTAAGATGATGGACTATCAAATTATGGAGAGCGGGATTGTAATATATATATATATATATATATATATATATATGCAGGGAATGAAAACAAAGCAGTCATGCATTTTGTGAAAAAATTGCCATAAAATTTATAATAACTATATATATAGCAACTTCCTTTCACTAATTATCTCGTTGAACCCTCAAAAAAAAAAATTTTTTTTTTTTTTTCCTTTCTTTCTTTCTACGTACCTATTTAACATTATGATAACATAACTTTTCTTAAGATGAAACATTTTTTCTTTCATTCTTTCTACCTTTTTCTTTTATTTTTTATTTTTTATTTTTATTATCATATCAAGATATATATACCATTCGATTTTTGGTGTAGGTGAAAATTAAATACTAAAAAATTTTACTAGTTGAGCTAACATTACGTGATAACATAACTTTTTCCTAAGATTAAACATTAGTTCATAAGTAAGATAATAGGGTGATGAAGTGAAAACTTTCGGCAAAAATGCTTACCCCAACACTCCCTCTTGATGGCACAGTGTAGAATAGTCTCTCCACTATTTCTCCTATAGTAGGAATCGTCTAGGTGTTTACTACAGATGTGATGGAGACAAAGGAATATGTCTGTTTTACCATGAAGAGCGGCCAAGAATAAAGGGCTCTCACCCATCTGGTTACGTTCATTCCCCAATGATGGGTGTGCTTCAGCAAGGCAGATGCACTTTCTCAGACTCCCCGTTGCTGCTGCCAGATGCAAAGGGTTATCCCCTTGATTATTTGTTATTCTTAGAACCTCTTTGATTGAGCCTTGTTGAGAAATTATTTGTACGTGGTCTTCAACAATATTTTCAGGGCCATGGGAGACAGCTAAGTGCAATGCCGTTTCTCCTAACTTGTTGAGCTTGTGATTGCGAAACAAGTTGTAATTATTTCTGTAGCTCTCAACAACTATTTCCCACTCACCAAATATGATTTGATTGTATAAAATCTTCCACCAACCAGCGATTTGTTTCTTCCCCCAAATAATCACGATCTATAATACTCTCCATGTTGGAGGACAAACAAACTTCTATAATGCTAAATTGATGGTTGTGGAGATCACAATGTCCATCGGTTTTTGTACTATATAAAATGAAGACTGCTGTGGTATTGCCTTGAAAGACAAAAACAAAAAAAAGTAAGAAAAAGAAAAAGTGGATAATTAATTATTCCATGCTTAAAACTTGGTTTATAGATATTTAAAGATGTTTCAAAGAATTTCTTCTATATAGCTTTCCCCCATTTATTATTCCATGCTTAAAACTTGGTTTATATATTTAAAGATGTTTCAAGAATGTCTTCTATATAGCTTCCCCCCCCCCCCTCCCTCCCCAAATATCTTCTTTTACCACGTAATTAAATTCAGATTAATATATCTTATAATTACAATGTCATAATCTGATATATTAATCTGATTTTATTTATATATAGATAAAATCAGATTAATATAATAAGTGAAGAAAATCAGCATTAATAATTTGCCCAATGTTATGCCCATAGAGAATGCCAATTTGAGAACTGACAAAGCCTATCAAAACTAAATTAATCAAATGTTCCCATCGATGAAACAAATTCAATTTCAATTAAATACTATATAATGAAAGTATGTGGAAATCTAATTTAATGGAAAATCCAAACATCACTTACGAATATTGTACACTATCTTTCTAGCATGAACTAGAAGTTTGTGCTCGGAGATTTTACTGCTCATAAGACTTGAATCAGTTCCTATTAACATATATATACCAATAAAATGTTAAAGAGTGTCTTTCTTTGTTTCCTCTTTTTTATTTTTTTATGATTGCTAAGTAGTGTCTTTCACGTTATGTTATTATATATAAGAACTTATAAAGATTCTTCATCATAGAATTTTAAATTAAAATTTTCCTAATTTTATATGATTATAATGAACCCTCCTTTAGTGTTTCACGTTGAGAATTTCAGAAATTTTCCAAAATGTATATGGTAATAATGAATCCTCCTTTAATTGGCCAAAATGCAAAATACTCATTTCTCACAAAATTTTCACTGTCTGAAACTATTTAAAAATATGTCCCTGTTTTAAAACTCGATTTTCTAAAAATTGAGTTTCAAATGTAAGACTCGATTTTTGGACCATTGAATTATAGCAAAATGAAACTTTAAAAAAAAAAAAAAATTGTGGAACTTGAGTTCCATTCAAGGAACTCGAGTTCCATGCACTCGAGTTCCTTAAAAATATTCAAGTGGAACTCGAGTTCCATGAACTTAAGTTTTTTTTTTTTTTTTTTTTTTTTCATTTCGCTATAACTCAATTGTCCAAAAATCGAGTTTTATATTGAAACTCGATTTTCTAAAAATTGAGTTTCAAAACAGGGGCATAACCCTAAATAGTTTCAGACTTGGGGTATTTTACTAGAAAGTTTGTCAGAAATGAGTAAAATCCCATTTTGGCCCCTTTAATTTAGTGATTCACGTTGAGATTTTCTTTCACAAAGCAAAAAAGGGAGAGTATTTCTTTAAGGATAGAAAAAAGATATGATGTACTATTGGAACTGTTGTTGAGTGATTGAAAAATAAATAAACAAAAAATAATTTTAAAAAAACAACTTGGAAGCAAAGTTAGGATTTAATATGGTTCAGCCTGACGCTTATGTCCATTGTGAAAACCCTTAATGGCTATCTTTCATATATGTATTTAATTAAGATGAATCCCGTGTTAAATTTATATACTAGAAAACTTTGGGCTAAACCTGGACTAACTTTAAGGGTAACAAACTTGCTCTATGATATAATGTTGACATTGTTAAACTTATTGAGTGATTATGTAATTATGTAATTGAAAAAGATGAAAGAGAAGAGCAAAACAACGATTTAACGTGATTCAACTTGAATGAAAACATCCACAACATAAACATAAAGCACTTAATAACAACATTTTTACTATATAACTTGTAATTACAATGAACCTACTTTGAGTTAAAAGAGAGATATATCTTTTGCTTTGATGAAAATCATGTGATGCTCCTAAGGTTGTGTTTGGCATTAGTTTAAAAAGCTAGTTTTTTTTTTTTTTTACCATTTAATTAACTCATTTTTGCTACTATTAAACTTATTTTTACTACTATTCATGAGTCTCATTACACTTTTTAGTACTATTTATGAGTCTCACTATACTATTTCAACTACTTTTTAGTTTTATTTACAGTACTTTTAGTAAAAAAATTTTAATTTTAACTAAATAAGTTGTTCCCAAACAAAGAGTATATGTCGTAAAAGCAAAAGAGTAAAGAAGAAGCGAAAAGAATTTTTACTTTTTTAGTGTAGTTAATAGAAAATTTCTGATGGAACCACCAAAGTCCAAAGACCCAACTAGAATGAGACACTTGTGAGCAAATCATCATTGGAATAGAAATTGCAACCAAGAAGGACATATACATTACACCCACAACTAGCCAATTGGGCTGGTAACAGGTGCTACAGTTAAGAAGAATTTTTCTAAGTGTGTTAGAGTGTTCATACCTTGGTTGGAATCTAGCATTGGTATTTTTATAGGGAATTTATAAGGGCATTATGGAAATATAAAGTTAAAATTAAGAAAAAATCCAATTAGATGTCAAATTGAATTCCAATTGTTGTCTAATTTTGCATCACGTATTCTATCTAAATTTTTTTAATTTTTGTTCTAGGTAAGTTAATATAATTCAAAAAATGAAGAATCTAATATATATATATATATATATATATATAACACCAAATACACCAAAAAAAAAAAGGGTAAACTTATGTGTTTATCCAAAAAAAAGAAAGTTATAACTCATGTATATATTTATTACTTAAAAATGTGTAACTCTTACAATAGATATAATTTGAACTTATATATATATATATATATGCGTGTGTGTGTAATTGTGATTGTTTTTAATTGTACCGTATATATACACAAATTATACACTAATATCTTAAATATGAGGGATAGGTCTAATACCACGGACAAAATGGCCTTATGCCATTTTCATCCAAATTATATAGCCTTATGCCCCCCTTCCTAAAATAATTAGGAAAATGCCTCTCTTTTGTAACTTAATTTTCTCAAAATCGAGTTAAAAAAAAAAAAAAAAATCTGGAGCCCTATAGTGACGTTTTTAAGGATCTATAGTGACGTTTTAAGGACCTATAATGGCGTTTTATAACTCGATTTCATGAATATCAAGTTACAAAACGCCACTATAGGTCCTTAAAAACGTCACTATAGGGCTTAACTTGATTTTGAAAAAATCGAGTTTCAAAAAAGAGGCATTTTCCTAACTAGTTTGGAAAGAAGGGTAAAAGGTTATATAATTTGGATAAAAAGGACATAAGACAATTTTGTCCCTAATACCACACAGCCCTTGAACCACGTCAAAAAATTGTGTTAGCCCTTTGATTGAATAGGAATTGCTCCTAATTGGCTTGTTGCCCCGACCTTACTATTCTCAAGTGATCATTTCGGCCAGCCTCCATGGTTATAGTGGGTATTCACTATTCAAACATGATCAACCTTTACCGAGTAGTAGTGTTATAAATCGGTGGGTGGTGGGCAAAACGTTCAGTTGTATCTAACACTATGGGTACCACAATTGGGTTTTGTGACGTCTGTCCCTTTATTCCAATGGGCTTTTTGGCCCAATGTTTTCCAAACAACATTGTGGAGAATTAGAATGATTAAAAACCATGAATCCATGATCTTCATAGTGTGTGATTTTTTTGTTTCGGCTTAATAATACTTTTTATTGAGACAAAAAGGGACTTCATAAGGCTGTTCAGGCCTAATCTATCACCATCTAGGAAGGCAGAAACCCAACTAATGATTGAGGAGATTGGCTGGGGCTCAAAATTCATATCCAAAGTCGCCCATGATCAAGAAAGTTTAAAATTTTGGTGGTATAATGTATAAGTGGGCACCCAGTATACGAAAGAAGAGCTCGGTTCTAATCAAGAACACCATCACTATGCAGAAGGGTCGAGAGTCGAGACAACAGTTTGAGAGTCCCCTTCGAATCACAGCCAAAATTGGATTTCAAAATATTTAGAGATGGCAACCCAAGTGGCTTTGGCTTTATGGAATTCGAAAGGGACTTCCATATTTTAGTCTCGATATATATATGCTGAAAAAAATATTAAGATCTCAAAAGATTACACATCTTTTGCCACTACTCGCACACATGATCATTGGCAGAAAAGAAATTGTGGATGCATGTGATTGATGCGAGTCCACAACATGTTAATCACAAGTCACAACTCACCACATAGGTGAGTTGTGGCAAAAGTTACGTAATTTATTGTGTTGCTGGCATTTATCTACATGTTGCCTACAAAATGCTAAATCAATCGATGCAACAAATTTTCTTGAGATACGTTCTCTTCGAGATACAACACAATCACCCGTGTTTTTTTTTTTTTTTTTTGGTCAACCATGGAAATTGCATAAAACTAAGAATTAACCAGTCTGTTACATAGCAAGTTAGCTTTGTCAGAAGCTGTTAGGTTCTAAAGACTTAGGATTTTATGTATTTAAAACTCTAATATGTATTGTTGGCAAACCATGATCAAAACAAGATGTTTAGTCGTGTTTAAACTTGCTCAAAGTTGGTTCATTTATGTAAAGTTGGAATAAGCTATTGCAGAATTTATTTATGCATCGAAACTTAGGCTCAATCAATCGAAAATCGGGTCAGATGCGTTTTCTGTAGAATTCCAACTCAGCCCTAGTTTTGTTTTAAAACATTTAGGGTTTTCTAATTTACCCTAGGTATAAAAGGCAACCCTAGCCACGTTTTTGTGTTGCTCATATTGCTGTTTGTGTAAATCTCTTATGAGATCTGTGAGGAGCTTTCCTTTACACAAGTTTAGGATTATCAAGAAGGAGATTCATTCAAGAGCTTGATGATCATTCAGTTGCTACCGTAAGAACTTAAAGAAACACAAGCGAGTGTGCTTGTACTTGCTGGAGAATTCAAGAAAGAATGAGTTCATGGTTTCAGAGCTTGCACGTGGTCGTGTCAGTAAGTTTCTACTGGTGGGCAGTAATAGGATGTTAGTGGTTTAAGTCCTGTTGAACAACTTCAATTCTTTCATAATGGATTCAAGTTTACCTTCAGGATAGCTAGGTTAAATCTTCCTCAGATTTTTACCGATTTGGTTTCCTGGGTGATCATATCATTGTCTTATTTATCTTTCCGCTGCTTTGCATGATATGATTGTTTGATTGTGATAACCTAGATTTGTTAATTTGGACTAAGTAACAACTTGGCTAATTACCTAGATTAATCCAATTGTGTTTTTAAGGGATCTAAAAACTATCAAGTGGTATCAGAGCAGGTAGCTCTTTTGCTTTAGATCTTTTGATCTAAGAGCTGATCCTTGACCCCTGTTGTCATAGATAATTTGAAGTGTCTTTCTGATCATGTTTCCGCTCATGCTTCTGTTGATTTTATTGATGCCTGTGAAACTCTTCGTAAAGAATTATTGAAATCTATGAAAATTGCTAAGAAATTGAAGGAAGAGTTAAAATTGGCTAATCTTGAAAAAGAGGAATTGGTTATTAGATTAGATGACTCTAATGAAAAGAGTGAATTTTTGAGAAATCAAATTTCCTCTCAAGATGAGAAGATGAAAAGCTTGGAACAAGAGTTAGTTGAATCTAAAGCTAAAATTGAAAATTTGACTTGTACCAAGTCTGCTGTTGATAACAGAAGTGTTTCTGTTTCTCTTAAGCCTAAAACTGAGAAAATTTATATCCCTCCTTTTAAGAGGAATGATAAAAAAAAGACTTATTTTACTAGGTTAGACAAAGGTAAAAGTTCTAATGTTGACGCTGAAGTTTCTAAACCCTAAGTCTAAACCTACTGTTAGAGAGCATAATAAATATGTTTTTGTGCCTAACTATCACTTTTGTGGTTTTGTTGGTCATATTAGACCAAATTATTCTTTGTTGAGGCAAAAACCAAAATCTGAGACTAGATTTGTTGTTAGAAATACTGATGTTCCTAAATTTGTTCCTGTTTGTCACTTTTGTGGTGTCTTTGGTCACATTCATCCTAATTGTTATAAACTGAAATTTAAGCATTCAGTGTTTCAATCTAGGATATGTGATGATATTTCTCCTGCCATAAATTCATATAAATTGTTTCATATTGTTTTGAAAAACTTAAGCTTGTTGGCTTGTGAAAGGAATTTTGCAGGATTTTAGTCTTTCTCAGAAGATTGGTGTAATCTCTCAAATACACTCTGCTTCTCATGGATTTTCACCTACAAAGCTAAAGACTTGTGCTATATGGGTGAGAAAAGATTCTCCAAGGTGAGTGTTGCTGACCTGTCCCTGATTTAATTTTTTCAATTGTTTGTAGACATGTTTTGGTTTTTTTTTTTTTTTTTTTTTGTTTTTTTTTCTTCGTGTATAGCGCGTGAGAAAGACGGTGTTCCAATGTGGTGTGTTCTCGCCTGCACACACTGTCTTTGATTTTATTTTTTCAATATGTATGTAGACAATGTTTGTTCGCGTTTCTTCTTTTTTTTTTTTTTTTTTTTGGTTGTTTTTTTTTAAAAAAAAATTCCAAAAACATTGAAAATTTTCAAAAAGACAAAAATATTTTATTTTGTGTCTAGATTTATTTTTCTTGAGGATTACATGAGTTATAATATCTCTCTCTTAATTTAGAACATACTTGACATTTTGGAGAAACTTGAATAGTATGTGTTATATAAGTGCTAAGCTATTTTGATTTTATGTGAGTATGTACTAGTTTGTACATGTACTCAAGGGTTAATTAAGAAATTGATATTTCTTGTTTGTATACCCTTTATAGCTTAGTTAAGCACTGTCATGCATTGCATTTACATTGTTCATTTAGGATAATGTGTGCTTTTTGTTTTTGGTCATAAATTGTTTTTTAAACCAAAAAGATTATTGTGTTTTGTATTTCACATCTTAGATTTATAATCAAGGATTGACCATATTATCTTTATATAACAAGTTTATGTACCTTGTTTAGCTTAGATGAGCTTCTTTTATTGCACTTTACTAGTTTGAGCTTTGTAGTGCATGTTGTGTGGGAGATGTTTATAGTTTTTGATCACTTTGTCTTGATCTTGAAGTCACATGTCTTTGACTGTCGGACTTGAACCTTTTAAGAAAGGCATAAATAACCATCTCACCACTGTTTACTAGCCAATCATGAACACCTTAGTGCATATCATAAGATTTTGTGCTCAAGAAAGTGTAGCACATGCACAAAAAGATCATAAGGTGTAGTCTCAGTTTAAATGCTAAAATTGGTGTATACATTATTGGACTTAATGTTAAATCAATCAAATAAAATATGTGTGTACAATATGAGGCAAAATCAAGAAACTTACATGATTGCAAGCTTATGATCTAGGAGATGTGGGACTTATATGATGTAACTTTTTAGGTGATAGTCTCTTTCAAATTCTATGTGATGAATTTTGTAGACTTTGTGTTTAATTGCTATACACATATCACCTCACATGTTTTTCAAATTTTTGCTAGTTGCACACACTACACAAGTTACTCTTAGCTAAACATTGTACATGTTACTGTGTGTGTCTTTGGTCTGACCAACCAAGTTCACAAATACCTTGAGTTTTATGCAAAACTGATTTGATGCTCAAAAATTTATGGAGAATGTAAGAAATTTTAACTTTGGGAAAATTGGGCTTAAATCTTTATTTTTGAAAATCATATCATTACATACTCATGCATTTTGTTCATCGATTTCAATGCTTTGAGATGTTTCTAAAATTTGTTTCAAAAACTGTGTTTTTCCTCAAAATTTTGTGAGCCTCTATCGGTTTCGATTGATCCAATCTGTTTTTCGATCAATCGAAATTGTTTAAGTAAGGCTCTGTCTGTTTCGATTGATCCAATCTGTTTTTAGATCAATCGAAATTGTTTTAAAATTTTTAAGGAGCCTCTATCTGTTTCGATCAATCAAAACTGTTTTTCGATCAATCGAAACTTGTGAATCAAGTTTTTTTTTTTTTAAATCATATTTGACTTGTTCAAACCACTTTTTCAAAACTTTTTCTCTCTCTCCGACTCAGCAAGGCTCCATAACGATTTTTTTTTTTCGTTTTCCTCCAAATTTCTTGCAAGATTTCTCTCTCCATAAGTCGGTATCTCCATATTACCCTTCCTTTTGCATTGTTTTTCATGATTTCATGCATTATTTAATGGTTTTTGGGTAAATTTTCGAACTATGCATAATTTGGGATTTTTGATGAATCAAGCCTTATCTTGTGAATTTGATCAATGGGTTTTGTTGCTATACTGATATATTCATGATCTATAATGGTTAATTTGATCAATTTGGGGATTTGTGAAAAATTAAAAATTCTAGGGCTTGTATTGAACCCGAATTGGGGATTTTGTTCAAATTGGTTTCAATTGATGAAATTGATGAAATTGGCTGAATTGATGTAATTGATCATTATTTTATGTAATCTAGCTTGTGTGATGATCAATTGGTCAATTTTTACAAATTGAACAAGTGGTTTTTGAAATTTTTGGGGTTTTTGTTAGAAACTCTATGCTCAAGCCAATTTTGTGAACTTGAACTTCATTTGAACTTAATTTCACTGCATTAAGGCATGCATCATGACATTTAATCTGTTCATGCATCATATAGATTTTTGTTCTATATTTTTTTTGTGCTAACTTGCAGTCTACCCTTGGTTTTTTTTTTTTTTTTTTTTAGCTTTGTGTCCTTGTCCTTATCCTAGCACCATGCCTAGGAAGACTAGAGCCCATAGGACCCCCTCCACTTCCTCTGAGTCTCCCTCTAGGAGTGAGGTGTTTAGGAATGACAAAAGCAAAAAGGTTTATGAGAAGCTGAACTGTAAGCGTAAGATTTAAGCTGAGCGTTTTGTGGTATTAGATGAGGTTGATCCGGCCATTAGGGCAAACCTTGAGTCTAAAGGTTGGTTGTCCCTATTAGAGATAGATCATCCACCCCCGACCGCCCTGATTAGAGAGTTCTTCTCGAATTTCTCTTGCCACGTCTATGATTCCAACACCCTTGTTAGGAGTTGGATACGAGGTGTTGAGTTCACCATTACTCCTCGGGTAGTGGCTGATACTCTTGGGGTTCCAGTCGTTAGGGAGCCTGTCTATCCCTATGAGGAGTCTCCACCCTTAAATGATGTCATGTCATACATCACTGGGTCTTCTATCCAGTGGGGTTCGGATCCTCGGATCACATCTACTGAGCTTACTGAGACTGCCTATCTTTTCTTTAGGATATTGTGTCATTCTTTGTGGCCTATTTCTCATCTCCACACCATCCCTCTTGAGCGATGTGTGTTTTTGTACGCCTTTGTTTCTGGTGCGTCTATTAGCTTTTCTCATCTGTTTCTTCGTTCTTTAAAAAAAGTTTATAGGAGTTCTACCATAGCGAATGCTCTTATTCATCCTATTTTCATTCATAGGATTTTGTTGTTTCTTGGTCTAGCTGATTTCCCTTCCGGTGAGCCCGTTCATGTCATTGCTCCCATAGGTGCCACCTTCCTTAGGCAGAGGGCTGCTCACTTGAGAGTTAGTCCTACACGTCCTAGAGGTGTGTCATCTGGTGTTGTTTCCCCTCCTCCCTCTTCTATAGGTGCTGATACGGCTGAGGCGTCTGGTGCTGCTGCTGCTGATGCTGATGTTCCTCCACCGACTACTTCGGATGATTCAGACATTCGACGTACATTGGATCATGTCTTGACCGTTCAGGCGGCTCATGGATAGATTTTGGTGGACATGCTCGATGAGATTCGTGCCTTGCATGCAGAGTTGGCACAGTTTCGACAATCCTCATCTCCACCTCCTTTTGATGATGGATTTTGATTGCCCTTTGGCATTCCATCACAAAAAGGGGGAGTACATTTAGGACACTTGTAGAGTTTTTGTTTTCAGGGGGAGAGTTTTTGTTTGTTGGAGCTTGTGGAGATTAGATTGTATCTAGGTGCTTCACTTTGTATTTACCTTTTTAGCTCTTGTTATATTTTTGTTGGGCTATTCATGTTAGGGAAAGATACATTTATTGTTTCATATGTTTCTTGTTTCACTGCTTATTGATTTATATTTATGATATTCATTGATATATTTTGTGTTGAGTGAAATCAAGAATTTATTTTGTTTACTTGTATTTTCCATACATGCGGTTATGCATTTTGTTTAAGTATTTCAGGAAATATACAGGTTGATTCAATTGAGCTACTGTCTACACTTGCAACTGATGGATAGTAGTTAGGATTGGATTTGTTTTTATGAGCACTTTTTTGTAAAGGGCTTTTCTTTGTAAACTTTGAGTTTTTAGTTGTGTTTTGTCACGAATTGCCAAAGGAGGAGTTTGTTAGGTTCTAAAGACTTAGGATTTTATGTATTTAGAACTCTAATGTGTATTGTTGGCAAACCATGATCAAAACAAGATGTTTAGTCGTGTTTAGACTTGCTCAAAGTTGGTTCATTTATGTAAAGTTGGAATAAGCTGTTGCAGAATTTATTTATTCTTCTCGACCTAGTTCGATCGATCGAAGATTAGGCTCGATCAATCGAAAATCGGGTCAGATGCGTTTTCTATAGAATTCCAACTCAGCCCTAGTTTTGTTTTAAAACGTTTAGGGTTTTCTAATTTACCCTAGGTATAAAAGGCAAACGCTAGCCACGTTTTTGTGTTGCTCATATTGTTATTTGTGTAAATCTCTTGTGAGATCTGTGAAGAGCTTTCCTTTACACAAGCTTAGGATTATCAAGAAGGAGATTCATTCAAGAGCCTGATGATCATTCAGTTGCTGCCATAAGAACTTAAAGAAATACAAGCGGGTGTGCTTGTACTTGCTGGAGAATCCAAGAAAGAAGGAGTCTGTAGTTTCGAAACTTGCACATGGTCGTGTCAGTAAGTTTCTGCTGGTAGGTAGCAATAGGATGTTAGTGGTCTAAGTCCTGTTGAACAACTTCGATTCTTTCATAGTAGATTTAGGTTTACCTTAAGGATAGCTAGGTTAAATCCTCCCCAGGTTTTTACCGGTTTGGTTTCCTGGGTGATCATATCATTATCTTATTTATCTTTCCGCTACTTTGCATGATATGATTTTTTAATTGTGATAACCTAGATTTGTTAATTTGGACTAAGTAACAACTTGGCTAATTACCTAGGTTAATCCAATTATGTTTTTATGGGGTCTAAAAACTACCAGAAGCTATAATGTTTTCCACTACAGGCAATGGATTCAAAAATACAACAAAAGAGGATAAACTACTTGCACCCAATTTGGCCAACACATCAGCACATTGATTGGCCTCCCGAATGACATACAGTCACCCGTATTGTTATCATACTACTTAGCACTACTAAGTAAAATAAAAAGTACTATCCTTTATACCAGGTAACATAGTAAAAAAAAAAAAAAAAAAAAAAAAAACACTTAAGAAGAATTCAAAGAATTCATAGAAATATTTCTAACTATTAGGCATTAGACTAATGTATGTTTCTCTAATAGGTGGACGGAGAGAGCCATAGTATTTATAGACTTAGTGGATCAGTGAGTTACAAAGAAGATAAATATATTAAAAAATATATAGAAAAATGAGTACAAAAATGTCAGTTAATATGGTTATATTTTTCAAATAAACTTAAATAAAAATGTATGATCTAAATTTGGAATTATAAATGGGGAAATAGATTATAAATTTTATTTTTTATATAAAATATCCCATAAATAGATAGATAGATAAGCATTAGTCTCCATTCATAAATTTATATTAGTTGGAGACTAGGACAACATGATCAAGAGATTTCTAACTAGGGTGTGTTTGGATAGAATTTATTTTGCTGAAACTGAAAACTGAAAACTGAAAACACTGTAGCAAAATAATTTTTAAATGTGTGAATAGTGCTGTGGGACCCATTTTTAATGAAAAAATTGATAAAAAATGAAATTTGTGGGTCTGTGAACAGTGCACATGTGCACTGTTTACTGCAGAAAGTCAACATTTGCGGTTACTATTCAATGAACAGTAACCGCAATACTCCAAAAACACGTGAAAACCAAAAAAAAAAAAAAAAAAAAAAAAAAAAGAACAAAACGCAAAGTAGAAAACGTGGACGTGAATAAGTTGATACAACACACACTAGTATGAAAAACAAAAAAAAAAAAAAAAAAACAAAACAAAAAAAAAAAAACAAAAAAACAAAAACAATAAGAAACTAATAAGAAATAAATTTAAATTTGTACGTGCAAGTTAGATTTGAGCTTAATTATATAAGTGAAATAAGTTATCTAACAATACATTTACATGAGAAAGCCCGAAAAGATGCAAGTTTCAACATGACACTCAAATAAGAAATAAAGAAAGCGATGGTAGAACATGAAAAAGACCCACAAAACAAGAAAAAGAAGCTAATTAACAAAACAACACAAGATGTACATGGAAAACCCTAGAGAAGGGATAAAAAACCATGATTTGAGCAAGAACACAACATTCTTGCTCGACTCAGCTTGTATTATGTATGGCAAAGAAATCAATTTACAATGAAGTTGCCTTTCTCTCCTACCAACTCTTTACTTTCATCTCAAAATATCTAGTAGAGTTCTTGTCCTAATAGCACAGCTACATGTTCCTTTTATACTCTAAGGAACATGGCTGAATACAAGGACAAGTGTCAAGCCATCGTATTCTCTCTTTTAGATCTTTTCACAACTGTGATATTATTTGCTGTTTAAGGAATAAGAACTGTACCAACGTGGCACTGGGACCCGTAGGTAGGTAGTTTTGCCATTCCTTGGGAGACAAGCCTTGGACATTGAAAGGGACATCAAAAGTACTGTGATTGGTACATGCGTTCCTAAGGTGACTTATTGTGCATTCAACTAATAAGGGGTGTCCTTATAGCTTCTGACCTTAAGAAGTCACTATCTCCCTTTTTGTGAGTGCTTGAGTACCATGTCAAGTGTAAATCTTATTTCCTTCCCAAGGCAATCACGCCTTTAGCACGGACCAAGACAAGATCCCTTAGCCAATGCTTCCTCTCCCTTTGCTCACAGCCACTCCACGTGTAGAATCCAGATTTAACCACTTATGTATTCTCCCATGCCTTAGTGGTGTTATGTACATTAGCCCCCTGACTGTCAATGGCGTTCAATGGCAAAGGTCTTTGACAATCACATTAGTTCAGGCATTAACACTATAGTAATCATGCCTTGCGATGTTCAAAACAGACACGTGGCTCAAAAGGGTGCTCCTAGCCGTTTTGGCACCTCTTCGTTTCTTGCGTTTTGGCAGACAGACATTACTCATAAATATCATGTCTCTTCACTTAACTGCAATTGAAGATTTAAATAGGGAATGTTCCTTCTTCAACCTTCATTCCTTTTGTATTTTTTTTTATTTTTCTTCCAAAGAAAACCTTAACCTTCACAAAAAAATGTCAAACTCCTCTTCTGATGGTTCTAACTCCCCACAGCACTCCTCAAGCTCTTTTGAGAGCTCTTCCACTGATCGTACTCCTTCCACCACCAAGCCCCATGCACCATCCTCTCCCTTTTCCTCCTCAGGTCTTCATTCTCGAGGAGGTTGTTCATTTTAATTGGAGTGATGAAGAGGGGGAGGACTCCGAGGAACTTCGGTTGAGGCCTGAAGAAAAAGTCGAGGAGGCAGTGACTACTGGATTCTTGAATGCTCCCGCTTGCTGTAGGAGAAGGAGAAGGCTTGGTCAGTCAAGCTCGGAGTCTAGTGCTTCAGGGCTTTCTAACTCCAATGAGGCAGATTCTTCTGACAACTCTTCTAAAGGCTCTTCTAATGGCTCCAACTTGAGGGATGACGAAGGCGAAGAGGAGGAGGAAGAAGAGGATGATGATGAAGGAGAGGAGGTGGAGTATCTGGCTCCAGATTATCCCCAAGAAGACTTTAGGGATGACACGGATGCCTATGCACCAAAGTCTCCTTAAGTTGCTCGCCGTTGAACCTGTTGTTGTTTCTTTTCTTTTTGTTGTTGTTGTTGTTGTGTTTTCTTTTTCTTTTCTTTTTTAATTATTATGTTTATTTTTGTTTATTCTTGGTAGGCAATGTACAGTAAACCCTACTATTTATAGAAGAGAGGTTCTCTGTATCTTTAGTCACATGATTCTGTAATGAATTCCTTTGGGATAGAAGGACCAATAGGGATGAAAAATATCCTCCTATATGGGCATTTGAATATTGAACCTAGTCAGAATAATGGGTCAAATGAAGGGTAGAGAATCAAAATTTGGTGAGTGGTTAGAAGCTGTCCTACGACTGACCCAAACTTGAACTACCTTTGATCTCTAATATATAGTTTGTCATTTTTTAACATGATAAAGGTACAAAAGCTTGAGATCTGGAAGTTCTTATTAGCCTAACTAGCTAACACATTAGCATTACATACCTATTTTGACGAGTGGTCATGAAGCATGTGGTCCTATACCTTATCGTTTCAGCAAGCATGTAACGATTTTCACAATTTGTTTTCATAACTATTAACCTGAAAAATTGTGATTGGACTAGCATCACTTTCACATGTATTAATTATTGATTTCGATTTTAATTATTAATTAACACTGTAAGGTTGAATTTATTCAACCATCTAATTAGCTTTATTCCGTGACAAATTTGCTTGTAATATAGCACTTAGAAACCTTGTATTTAGGTGGGAATCATGTAAGGGTAGTGTGTGAGAGAGTGTGAAGAAATGCTCAAGACAGTGCAGTGAAGCAGAGACTCGCGGCTAGGACTCGCGGGTGGCTCGCGGCTTGCAAGCCGCCAAAAGTTGCTCACGTGCAGAGCATGCAGGGGAGCTGAACAGTCACGCCACCTGGAGCACTACACGACAAAAATCCAGACTGGCCATTAAGTTAGCTCGCGACTTGAACTCGCGACTCAGTCAAGTCGCGAGGTCAAGTCGCCAGCCAGCCCTGTTTTTGGAAAAACTGACTCTTCGTATTCCATTCTCACACCAGTATAAATACCCCTCATTCCCACAAGATATGTGTGGCTATTCAGAAAGAAAAACCCTAAGAGAGGTTTCTTCAAAACACCCACCCAATTAGAGAGAGCTACTCATTCTTAGAGAGAAACCTTTGTAGTCTCTTCTCATTCCCTCTCTCATTGTCATACCTATTGAGAGGAGATTTCTATCCAAACACTACCCACACCCATTTAGAGTGTTGAGTGTTTTTGGAGTTTTTGGGAAGCATTGGAAGATGCCAAGGATGGCGGATGCTATGGTCTAGTAGCGGAATCCGGTAAGCTAGAAAAGAAAAAGGTTCGGCGCAACCTCGTTGAAGCAAGAAGCTTGGAGGGCTTAGGTACATCGGGTAGATTAGGCTTGGAGGGTCTATTGCTGTTCATGTATCCCAACTACATTTTCTAGTGGATTATTGACCGCTTGGAAGGCGGCGGAGAGGTTTTACGCCGAGGGCTTCGATTTCCTCTTCGATAACACATCGTGTGTTGTCCTTGTGTTTGCATCTCTCTTCCCTTTATCTTTGCCTTTTATTTTCTGCTGTGGATGTGATTTATAATTGGCTTAGATTGATTTCCAATTCTGTTTATAGCTTATGTTCATTTTCCGCACACTAGTTGTTTAACATAAAGTTTGAATTGGTTTATTTGTAAATTGGGGGACTAAACATTTAAGGGTATTTATACATATATTTGAACTTTCAATTGGTATCAGAGCGGGTACACTTGTTGTGGTTTAAATACCTAAGTGTGATCCTTGACCCCTTGTGTTTATTTGCCATGGATTGTGCTTTGTATGACTCTTTGCATGATTTGGTTGGTGTTGAATGTAACATGCCACGTGTTTGTAAAAATGCCTCTATGAGTGTTAATCCTCATAAGTGTGATGACATGTTATTTGAATCTATAGGTGTTGTTGACAAACTCTTCAAGAAAAATGCTAAGAAGTTTCAAAAGAATTTGAGCAAGTTATTTTGTGAAAAGGATGATTTGATTGCTAAGCTCAATGAATCCTACAAATTGGTTGAGAAATATAAAAAACTTGTTGAAATTTCTCTTGAAAAATTGAAAGAGTTTGAATGTTTGAATATGGACTTGGATGCTAAACTTGTTTTGTCTAACAAACTTGTTGATGAGTTAAAATGTGAAAATGAATCTCTTAAGATGCATGCCAAGTGTTTGATTGCTGAACCTATTGCTAAAAAGGATGATAATATTTGTTGCAATCATGTTGTGGTACCCGATTTTGTGCCTAGTGTGTGTTCTACCTTAAAGGACAAATCGGTGTACATTCCTCCACATAAAAGAAATCAAAAGGTGGAGAGAAAGGCTGTTAAGTCAAAGCCTTCGTTTAGGTCTCAACCTAAGGTTTTGAATGGATCTAAGTTTGTTCCAACTTGCCACTACTGCGGTGTGATTGGTCATATAAGACCTCAATGTCATAAGTTGAAGAGGGAACAAAACCATGTTGCTAGATCCCTTCCCAAAAAGCCTAGTGGACCTAAACACATTGTTTGTCACCATTGTGGTGCCTTTGGTCATCTAAGACCTCAATGCTCTAAGTTTCATGCTTTTAAAAGAATCAAAAGAAAAGAAAAACTTGAGCTTTTTGGAAGTTGTGCTAAAAAGAGTAAACTGGTTTTGAGTGAAAATAGCATGTTGTTAAAGAAAATGTTTAATGCTCTTAACTCCTTGACTATGTGCATCTCCGGTTCTCATTCTTCCAACCCTCGTCTCACTTCTCTTGAGACACTCATTCCAAACAATCGTTCCGTTTGGATGAGGAAGAGTTCATATGGTTGAGCTTGTGCTCTTTTTGGTCCTTGATCTAATTCTTTCGATCTTTGTAGGACCCTTCATGCATTAAATGTCATATCATCATGCATTTTGTGCATCTTGCATTTATTTGTTTGCATTGTTTTGTTCTTGATCTTACTTTTATGTTTCAGTTTTGTGTGAGTAAAAAATCCAAAACCACATAAAGAGTGAAAAATTCAAAAAGTTTGATCGTATATGTTTGAGCACATATCACATGTGAGTTTGGCCTTGTACCTTTGTACAAATGGCTTTGTGCATTTACGAGCTTAGCTTGTTATTTTTGCACTTATATCTTTGTGGGAAAAATCTTGACATCTTTGTGTGATTGTTGTAAATCGATCTTCAAGCTTGTCATGAATGATTAGTCAATAGTCATGTTGGTATTGATACATGCGTAGACTTGTGCTTATATCTCTTCCCACTCTTTTATTTTTATTGCTTAAAGAGCTCAATAAATGTAAATCTCAAAATGCAAAGAGATAATGAGCTGCAATAGCCGTTGCATATACTAGTATTCGACTAAGAAAAAGGGAAAGCGACTTATATGAAAATGTATGATGCCCAAAAGCCAAAGGCTTGTTCATCAAATTGAAATATCAAAAATTTCAGGCATCAACCTCAAAAATGAGATGTATTGCTCAAAATGAGTTGTATTGATTCAAAATGATCAAATGATATGAATTGTAAGAAACTAGATGAAAAGCTTCAATCTTATGTAATCATTTTCTTGTGGGAGGTCATATATGTTCATTTCTATAATTGAGATAGACCACTTGACTTAGTACTAGTTGTGTATGACTTGATTGAATTGATCATTGAAGCTTCACTCTAGACTAAGGACTATTCCACATTTGATACACACACATAACACACTTGCCTAATGTTCAATGAATGTCTTATTCATTTGTTAGATTGTACTTGTCTAAATGTGATGTGTGTGTGCTCAATCTTATATGGATTAATCCAAAAAGATTTTTAATCATTTTATATGTTTTTGGAAGTGATTTTTATCATTTTTTGTGTTTATGTTTAGTGCTTACTTTGTTTTTCAATGTTTAAACATATTCTGTTTTGAAAAACAGGTGTCAGTGTTTTTCGCGGCTCAGCTGGAGACTCGCCAGTCGCGAAACCCCAATCGCGAGCTCATCCAGAAGCTTTTGGCGACTCACTTGTGGCTTGCTCGTGACTCGCGAAAATTTTCGCGACTGAAACTCGCGACTCGCAGCTGGCTCGCGACTCATACGCGACTCGTGAAAATTTTCGCGACTGAACCTCGCGACTCGCCCAGTCGCAAAACGCCCAGAAACAGCTTTTTAAAGGGCTTTTTGTGGGAAACTTGTTTTAAACCTCTCCCATCCTCTCTAAAACCCCTCTTTCAATATTCTTACTGTAAGGTTGAATTTATTCAACCATCTAATTGGTTTTATTCCGTGCCAAATTTGCTTGTAATTCAGCATTTAGTAACCCTGTATTTAGGTGGGTTTGATGTAAGGGTAGTGAGTGAGATAGAGTGAAGATTGCTCAAGAGTGTGCAAGAAAACAGAGACTCGCGGCTGGGCCTCGCGGGTGACTCGCGGCTTCAAGCCGCCAGACACAGCACACTTGCCAAGCATGCTGGAAGGTGAACAGTCATGCAAGCTGGAGCACTACAGGACAAAACAGGACAACTGGCCATACGGTTATCTCGCGACTGGATCTCGCGACTTAGTCAAGCCACAAGGTCAAGCCACGAGCCACCCCTGTTTTGTTAAACCTGACGTTTCACATTCCTCTCCCACTCCAATATAAATACCTCTTTTACCCACGATTGTGAGAGAGCTTCCAGAGAGAATTTTGAGAGAGAAACCCTAAAGAAAAACCAAATTGATTCACCCACAATCTATATATTAGAGTCTCTTCAAATTCCTCAATTCTTTTCCTCTCCATTGTCAAATCCTTGAGAGGCATTATACCAAACCTGATTCTCACCATTATCATTACTGTGAGAGAGCTGTTTGGATTTCTGGGAAGCAGTTAGGAAGGAACCAATCTTCATTGGTTGATGCTACGGTCTAGTAGCGAAATTCGAGAAGCTAGAAAAGAAAAAGGTTCGGCGCAACCTCGTTGGAGCAAAAAGCTTGGAGGGCTTAGGTGCACTGGGTAGATTAGGCTTGAAGGGTCTATTGCTGTCCATGTATCCCAACTGTATTTTCTAGTGGATTGTTTACTGCTTGGAGGGCGGCGGAGAGGTTTTACGCCGAGAGCTTCGGTTTCCTCTTCGATAACACATCGCGTGTTGTCTTTGTGTTTGCATCTTCCTTCCTCTCTATCTTTTCCTTTTTATTATCTGCTGTGGATTGTATTTTGTTTTGGCTTAGATAGTTTTTTTAACCAATTCCATATTATAGCTTATGTTAAGTTTCCGCACACTTGTTGTTTGACATATTGCTTAAATTGGTTAAGTTGTAATTTGGGGGTCTAAACGTTCAAGGGTGTTTATACACGTTTTTTAACTTTCAATTGGTATCAGAGCGGGTACACTGCTATTGGTTTCATTACCGTTGTGTGATCCTTGACTCCCTTTTGAGATGGATCAGTCTCAATCCCTAAATGCACCTCCATATTTTTATGGTAGTAATTATGCTTTTTGGAAGGTTCGCATGAGAGTTTTTCTGTGTTCTATTGATGAATCTGTTTGGGATGCTGTTGAGATTGGTTGGACCAAACTTGAGGCAGCCAAATCCACTTGGGATAAGGCAGCACTTGCTGCATCTAATGCTAACAGCAAAGCACTCAATGCTATTTTTTGTGGTGTGTCTCCAGATGAATTTCACAGGATTTCTTGTATTACCGTTGCCAAAGAAGCCTGGGAGATTTCGGAAACCACCTATGAAGGCACGAAGAAAGTGAAAGACACCAATTTACAAATGCTAACCACTCAGTTTGAGGAGCTCAAAATGAGTGAGGATGAGTCTTTTGACTCTTTCTATGGGAAGCTAAATGAGGTGGTTGTCAGTAAGTTCAACTTGGGGGAGAAAACGGAGGATTCAAAAATTGTAAGGAAGATCCTTCGATCATTGCTGGAAAGTTTTCGTGCTAAAGTGACAGCGATTGAAGAGAGCAAGGACCTTGATGACATCAAAGTACAGGAGCTGGTTGGTTCTCTGCAGACCTATGAGATGTCGCTGCCCAATCAACGGAAGAGTAAATCTCTTGCTCTTAAGACCATTAATGAGAAGGTGGAAGATCAAGACTCATTGGGAGAAGATGTAGTTGACAAAGATGTTGCATACCTTGTCAAAAATTTCAAAAAGTTCTTGAAATTCAAAAATAATGGCAAATTTGATGATAAAAGAAAATTTCAAAGTTCTGGAAGGGAGAAAAGGGAATTCAAAAAGAAAGATGGAAAAGAATCCCAACCTACACAAGGTGTAACTTGCTTCGAATGTAACGGGCATGGACACTTTAAGAAGGAATGTCCGAATTATTTGAAATCGAAAGGCAAAGTGTATGCCACAACATTGAGTGACTCGGATTCATCTGACTCAGAATCAGAAGAAAGCTGTGATGGAGAGGGGAACTATTCGGCTTTTATGACTATTGCTCATATTGAGTCTTCAGATGAGTTGAATCTGCTTGTACGAGACCTTGGAGAACATAGTGATGATGAATCACTAGGAATTGTTGAAGAATCAGATGCTGAAGAGGATGAAAGCACAGCAAATCTTCAAGAGAATTATAACTCACTCTTGGAGAAGTCGGGTGAGTACACAAGGGTGGCCAAGGCAGCTGTGAGAAAAATGAAGAAGGCAGAGGAGGACTACAAAAGTCTCCTAATCCGATATAGGGAGGCCAAATGTGAGATAGAAACATTGAATGGTGAGCTGTCCGAAATTTACACAAAAGTGAGATTTCTTGAGAATGAGGTTGTGCAAGCAAATGCTAAAATAGAGAGGGTCACCACCAAGAAGCTAGATGATGTTATCTCATCTCAAAAGAGCTTTTCAGACAAATCCGGATTGGGATATACCGGAGGAAGTAATTCATTTGGAAATGTCACTAAAGAAGTGAAGTTTGTAAATGCCAAAGATCCAGTTGTAGATGACCTTACTGATGAGAAGCTCAAGGTGGAGGAGAAGAAGAATGTGGTGAACCAACGGATGTTGAATCCCCGTAATCAATCTGTGGGCAGGTCTGAATCTCGTGCCAAGTCACGCCCACGACCACAAAGAGGTCCTAGAGCAACTTATATGTGTCATTATTGCGGACTTCAAGGGCATACTCGACCAAATTACCCAAAGCTGAGAGTAAAGAATAGTGCAACTCCTCAAAGGTCAGGAAAACCTAGAAATGATAAAAGAAATTGGGCAGGTGATCAATCTAGAGATTAGAATGGTGATCCCGGAATGATGAACGTGATGAAGATGATTGGTGCATTCACCAACTGCTTGGAAAGCTTCTCAAGAAGGTTTGAAAGCCCTAACTCCCGTACCCAATCCTATAAGGAAATCACCCCAAACGCAAGTGATGTGTGGGTAAAAAAGGGTACTCATGCATAAGCATTACAACATGTCCATGCATTAATACTTCCTATGCTTTGTGACAATGTTTTTTTGTTTGATTGCTGTTTTTACTGTTGGTTGTTTGCTTGTCTTCTTGTGCATATTTTTAATTTTTTTTTATCAATCTTTTTGCTTTTAGTGTCAAAAATCCAAAACTCACATAAAAAAGTTAGAAAATCAAAAAGCTTGATTGACTTTGTTGAACTTTTGTCTCAAACCTTGTTTTGTCTTGTACCTTTGTGCTAATGGCTTTGTGCATTTTCGAGCATTGCTTGTTTTCATGCACTCATATCTTTGTGGGAGAAATCTTGAAATCTATGTGATTGTTGTAAATAGATCTTCAAACTTGTCATGAATGATTAGTGAATGGTTTTGTTGATCTTGAGACATGCATAGACTTATGTCTATATATCTTCCCACTCTTTATTTTTGTATTGCTAAAAAGAGCTCACCAAATGTAAATCTCCAAATGAAAAGAGATTTTGAGCTGCAAAAGCCTGTCGCACATTCTAGTATTCGACTAGGAAAAAGGGTAAGCGACTTTATATTAAAGAAAATGTTTATTCAAAAAGCCAAAGGCTTGTTCATTAAAGTGAAATGTCAAATATCACTCTCACAATGAGAGGTGATTGCCTCAAAAGATCAAAAAGATCAAATGTTATGATTAAAAGTGGAGTCAAATGTAAAGCTCCAAGTTATGTTATCAAGTTTTGTGGGAGGTCATATATACATATTTCTATAATTGAGATGGGTCACATGATCTAGTGCTAATTGTGTATGTCTTGGTTGAATTGATCATTGAAACTTCACATTAGACTAAGGACTATCTCATTATTGATATCCACACACAACACACAAGTTTATGTTCAATAAATGCCATATTCATTTGTGTGATTGTACTTGATGAAATGTGTTTTCACATGCTCAATCTTTGTTAATTCAAGCACAAAAAGATTTTTGAGTGTTTTAGGTGTTTTTGGAAAGTATTTTGTTTGAAAAATCTGAAAATTTCAAAAATCCAGTTTTGCCCTGTTTTGGCGGCTCAGTCGCGGGTATGTCAAGTCGCGAGCCTCAGTCGCGTCTTCGCGGGTCATTTTTGGCGACTTGTTCGCGAGTGGAAGGTCCAGTCGCGAGGGTTACTCAGAGATTTTCGCAGCTAAGCTCGCGACTCACTCGCGTGTAGACCTTCCAGTCGCGAAAAACACCTAGAAAAATTTTTCAAATTTTTGTCCTTGAGTGTTTTGGCGGCTTGAACTGGCGACTGTGTGGCGACTTAATCAAGTCGCGAAAAACGCGTGTTTGGCAGAAATAGGAGCAGTTTTTAAATCTTTTTCAGTTTTCCCTCGACCACTTGTGACTGTTCATCTTCTCTCTAAACTATCTCCTTTCCAAACACTCCGTGCTCCCATTTCCAATCTTCATTGTTGCATATTTTCTGCTCAAATTCTTCAAGTCTCAGGTATGGGTTTTCAGTTTTGAACTCATTTCTATTTGATTTTGTGTTTTTCCCTTTGATCTTTCGCATATGTTTATGATTTAGAAATGGGTTTGTGTTTTGGTTATTGTTCTTTGTTCATGCTTAGCTTGCGGATGCTGTTGCTAAAGTTTTGTGTTGATCTTGGTTGTTTCCTTTTTGGTCTTCATCCTGTACTTAGCTAAGTGTGTCTTTTATTTAATCTGATCTTGAGCTGTTGTGTTGTTTCAAAATGTTCTGTTTGATGATGTGTGTTTTACTGTGCTGAATGTGCATTTTCTATTGTGTTAATCTGTTGGGAGCATCTGTTAGTTTCAAACTGCTGAGTGTGAGTCATGTCATTTTTCCATTATATGTCTCAAAGACATATATCTGCCTTTAGGATAGTTTCTAAATCTACTGATTTTATTCTCCCCTGCATTCTCCATGTTGTTCTTGTGTTTCCTATTTTAGGCTTGTTTGTCCATGTGGTTGATCTAAGTAGCTTATTGTTTAAGTGTTCTAGTTCATCTGTGTGGCTGTAATCTCTTTGTTAATTACATGGTACTGACTAGGTCTACACATATATTGTTCTTTGCTGTTGTGGCCTCTTCTGATTGTTCACAGATGGCTCCCTCACCTCCGAAGAAGAAAACTCCTGCAAAGAAGGCTGACAAAAGATTGAAAATGGATTCTAAACTGTTTAGGTCAGTTCAACACTTTGAGAGATACAAGGATAACTTCTTAAAAGCTGGAATTATTCAAGAAAGATTTGTAGATTTGGAGGACTTAAGACAAACCTTTATCCCCAGCTATTTTGAAGGAAAAGGATGGGAAAAGTTTCTGAGTGATTTCCCTGTAGTGTGTGAACCCCTGATTAGGGAATTTTATTCAAATGCAGTGATAAAAGAGAATGAATTAAGCTGCTGGGTTAGAGGTAAAGAATTCATTTTAGATGCACATGTCATTGATAATGTGCTAGGGCTTGAAGGATTAGAAGATCAGGAATTTATCAATTACAAGGATAGGAGTGTTTCTATTGAAACAGTTCAATAGAGGATAGGTGGGCAGAGAGAAGGAAAATGTTTGAATACCACTGCCTTTCCAGTGGACATGAGGTGTCTAACAATAATCATGATGTTTAACCTCTATCTCATTAAGAAGTTGACTACAATCAACTGTGCTAGAGCAATTTTTCTGATGGATCTCAAAGAAAAGAATTTCATAGACATAAGTTCCCACATATATGACACCATTGTGGATGAGACAAGAACAACCTCTAGGCCAAAAATGATCTTTCCCAGTTTGCTAATGAGGATTTTTAGAAGGAAGGGTGTTCCAATCCCTTAAGACATCAGTCCCATGTCCACACTCTGCAATTAACAAGCTTACCTGCAAAAGGATAAGTGTTAGGCTTCCAGGAGAAGAAGATGAAGGTGATGAAGGAGAGGGTGTCCCAATGGAGACTGAAGCAGAGGCAGCAGGGCATGCATCAACCTCAACACCCAGGAGGAGTAGCAAAAGGTCTAGAGCATCAACTTCCTCAGATACACCTCCAGATGCTTTCCAAATCATTCTGGAACGACTTGATGGGATCAGAGAAGTCCAGACTGAGCACTCTGAAAGGATGAGAGCCATGCAGGACCAGATTGATGTTTTGTCTGCAAAACTTAACAGCTTCACCACCCAGCCTGATCAGTGACCCTTTAGCCATTCCGGTCAAAAAGGGGGAGATGTTTCTTTCTAGTTGATAATGACATTGATGATTGAGAAGCAGAAAAGCAGCTCTTAAGGGGAAGTAATGTGTTGAGGGGGAGTTGTCAAAGTTGTTAAGATCAGAAACTTTGTTTATATATGCTTATGTTTTGGGTATTTAATGTTTATATGGGTTTGATACACTGTGTTTTTGGTGTATAGTTGTTTCTAACTCTTAACCTATACTCTTGGTTTAAACTTTAATATATTTTGATGATGTTATTCAGGATATTTTGTGTTTGTACCCATGTGCTTTTGTAAGCTTTTAGGGTTAATGTTTTATGCATAGTTTGTAGGCTTTATGGTATGTACTTTGCTTATTGCAGCCTCTATGCTATGTTGAAATCAGTACTTTAATGACAAATGTCTTGCATTTTGATTTATGTACTGTCACTCTTGTGCCCTTATAGGATTGTTCCTAGATGCATATACCTTGTGTATTATGCATTGGTTGAGTGTTGAGCATACAAGTATCTTGCCTTGTGCTTGTTAACTTGTATGTCCTTGTGTTCATTCCAAGTGTGAATGAGCACTGTGATCACTACCTTGTGGTGTTCACTTGGTTGATCAAGCCATGATTCGTTTGTTAACTCAATCTTTGGTTGATCATTTATTACCTGTTTCATATGCATTTTACGATTTTCTGCTTAACAATGATCAATGTATATTGTTGTATTTCAGGAGTCTTATGTTCATATGATTCAAGTGCTTCACAGCTTCTAGAGTTAGGTGTGAGTAAGTTTTGTTCAACTGTTCCCAACTCACATGTTAAGTCTAGAGTCTGTTTTAGGGTTTTGTCACGGAATAGCCAAAGGGGGAGATTGTAAGGTTGAATTTATTCAACCATCTAATTGGCTTTATTCCGTGTCAAATTTTCTTGTAATTCAACATTTAGTAACCCTGTATTTAGGTGGGTTTGATGTAAGGGTAGTGAGTGAGATAGAGTGAAGATTGCTCAAGAGTGTGCAAGAAAACAGAGGCTCGCGGCTAGGCCTCGCGGGTGACTCGCGGCTGCAAGCCGCCAGACGCAGCACACGTGCCAAGCATGCTGGAAGGTGAACAGTCATGCAAGCTGGAGCACTACAGGACAAAACAGGATAATTGGCCATACGGTTATCTCGCGACTGGATCTCGTGACTTGGTCAAGCCGCGAGCCACTCCTGTTTTGTAAAACCTGACGTTTCACATTCCTCTCTCACTCCAGTATAAATACTCCTTTTACCCACAATTGTAAGAGAGCTTCCAGAGAGAATTTTGAGAGAGAAACCCTAAAGAAAAACAAGATTGATTCACCCACAATCTATACATTAGAGTCTCTTCAAATTCCTCAACTCTCTTCCTCTCCATTGTCAAATCCTTGAGAGGCATTATACCAAACCTGATTCTCACCATTATCATTACTGTGAGAGAGCTGTTTGGATTTCTGGGAAGCAGTTAGGAAGGAACCAATCTTCATTGGTTGATGCTAGGTCTAGTAGCGGAATCCGGGAAGCTAGAAAAGAAAAAGGTTCGGCGCAACCTCGTTGGAGCAAGAAGCTTGGAGGGCTTAGGTGCACTGGGTAGATTAGGCTTGGAGGGTCTATTACTGTCCATGTATCCCAACTGTATTTTCTAGTGGATTGTTTACCGCTTGGAGGGCGGCGGAGAGGTTTTACGCCGAGGGCTTCGGTTTCCTCTTCGATAACACATCGCGTGTTGTCTCTGTGTTTGCATCTTCCTTCCTCTCTATCTTTGCCTTTTTATTATCTGCTGTGGATTGTGTTTTGTTTTGGCTTAGATAGTTTTTAACCAATTCCATATTATAACTTATGTTAAGTTTCTGCACACTTGTTGTTTGACATATTGCTTGAATTGGTTAAGTTGTAATTTGGGGGTCTTAACGTTCAAGGGTGTTTATACACGTTTTTGAACTCTCAGATTGTGTTCCGAAAACCTAAAACGAGTACCCGCGTGTATCTTCTCTCCCTTTAAATCCCTTTTTCTCCTCTATTTTTCTTTGATCCAGGGACCAAAGAATCCTAATTCAAACTTTCTTCTAGGCGAAACCAGAGTTTCTTTATGGTCTTTAATCCACTCACCATACCTCAAAGAAACTCTATCAGTGCAATAAACATAAAAGGAACACAGCAGTACTGGTATGTACAAGATGAACATGGAACACAGCATGCAGTTTGCAGACCATCCTTTAATTACGGTGATTGCTCCCAGTAACCAAAATGAAACAAGTAGAACTTTCTTTGTTGTTAGAACTTAGAAGAACAGTGTCGGTGTGTTCTTGCTTGTTGACACAAAGACTTCTTGGCCATCAATTTTCACTTTGACAACTGGAAAAGGTTGCCAAAAAAGTAGAGCAATGTTGGTGCTGGCGAGTTGTGGTTGGTAGAAGGGTAATGACGGATCTATGTAAGGACACCCTTTCATCAATTAAAACTTACCACATAGATGAGTCATAATACAAATTGTGCCACAAGTTGTGACACTAGAATTATCCAAAAAAGTATGCAGTGTGAACCACTTTAATTTACTGTTCGATTTGAATCCCTTCTTTGCCTTTTACTTTATTTGTTTTTTTTTTTTTTTTTTTTTTTTTTTTTTTTTTTTTTTTTTTACTTAGCACGACAAAGCAAGAACAAAACAAAAATGACTAATTTAGTGGTTCCAGTTATTTCGATATGTCAACTAAACAAAGAAAATCATTCTATTACAGATTTAGGCCTCGATTGTGCCAAATTATAGTACCAATTTTAACCAAATTATTTATTAGTCAAATTATGGGTCGGTTCATAATGTTGGGTGCATGGCACCATTGTAGTCCAGCCCATATTCTATAGGACACCTCATTATATGAGGCTGTTGAACAAGCCACAAAAGTCATCTTGCTTTTTCTTGGAAGATGTCCTGGGCGTGTCTTGCACTCTGAAGAGAAAAAGGAAATGCTGAAGCAAAATAGAGAGATATTCGGTCATTGAGTGAGATAACTCATTTATATTTATATATTATAATTAAGTTAGTGTCTTGCTCTTATATGTGTCTGTGCATGACCAGTTTCATTTTCTTTATTAGTATATTTCATTTGTGTGTTGTATCTTTCCTTTTGTTTATATATATATATATTAGCATTGAATGCACACTAGTTTTAATTTTTACCATATATTTAGTCTTGAATCTTAGTATATATTTCATTCTTGAGTTCAAAATTTTTTTTGTTCATGATTAGCCTCCGAAGCTAAAGTCTTGACTCTGTCTCTGTGCATAGTGTCTATTGGTGTTGAATGGGTGAAAATGCATACTTTGAATTACAACTGATGAAGGTACGAAATCACTACAATCTAATAAAGGATGATGTATCTCGCATTAATGGCATTCTTCTCCATGCCGGGGAATTAGAAGCAAAGACTTGTATCATAAGCAAACACTAGTGAAAGTTCAAATAGTGTAAAAACACCCTTGAACGTTTAGACCCCCAATTTACAAATTATCAATTCAAGTTTTATATCAAACAATTAATGTGCGGAACATGAACAAAAGCTTAATACAGAATTGGTAAACAATCTAAGCCAATTAAAATCACATCCACAACAGAAAATAAAAGGTAAAGATAAAGGGAAAAGAGATGCAAACACAAGGACAACACACGATGTGTTATCGAAGAGGAAACCGAAACCCTCGGCGTAAAACCTCTCGGCCACCCTCCAAGCGGTCAATAATCCACTAGAAAATGTAGTTGAGATACATGAACAACAATAGACCCTCCAAGCCTAATCTACCCGATGTACCTAAGTCCTCCAAGTTTCTTACTCCAACGAGGTTGCGCCAAACCTTTTTCTTTTCTAACTTACCGGATTCCGCTATAATCCATAGCATCCGCCATCCTTGGCATCTTCCAATGCTTCCCAAAACTCCAAAAACACTCAACACTCTAAATGGGTGTGAGTAGTGTTTGGATAGAAATCTCCTCTCAATAGGTATTACAATGAGAGAGGGAATGAGAAGAGACTATAAAGATTTATCTCTAAGAATGAGTAGCTCTCTCTAATTTGGTGGGTGTTTTGAAGAAACCTCTCTTAGGATTTTTCTTTCTGAATGGCCACACATATTTTGTGGGAATGAGGGGTATTTATACTAGTGTGAGAATGGAATGCGAAGAGTCAGTTTTTCCAAAACAGGGCTGGCTGGCGACTTGACCTCGCGACTTGACTGAATAGCGAGTTCAAGCCGTGAGCTAACTGAGTGGCCAGTCTGGATTTTTGTCTTGTAGTGCTCCAGCTGGCATGACTGTTCAGCTCCCCTGCATGCTTTGCGCGTGTGCAATTTTTGGCGGCTTGCAAACCGCGAGCCTCCCGCGAGATCCAGCCACGAGTCCCTGCTTTTCTGCACAGTCTTGAGCATTTCTTCACACTCTCTCACACACTACCCTTACATGATTCCCACCTAAATACAGGGTTTCTAAGTGCTGTATTACAAGCAAATTTGTCACGGAATAAAGCCAACACATGGTTGATTAAATTCAACCTTACAATCTCCCCCTTTGGCTATTTTATGACAAAACACCCTAAAACAGACTCTAGACTTAAACGTGAGTTTGGGAACAATGGCAAAACTCACTCACACCTAAATCTAGAAGTTGTGAAGCTCTTGAATCATATGAACATGAATCTCCTGAAACACAACAATACACCATGATCATTGTATGCAGAAAAGTATGAAATGCATATGAAGCAGGCATGATGTGATCAAGCAAAGATGGACTTAAGAAACAAACCATGGCTTGATCAAATAAGTAATCACTACAAGGTAGTGATCATAATGCTCATTCACACTTGGAATGAACACTTGAACATACAAGCTAACAAGAACAATGCAAGTTACTTGTATGCCCAACACTCAACCAATGCATAATACACTAAGTATATGCATCTAGGAACAATCCTACAAGGGCACAAGAGTGACGGTACTTAACAAGAAAATGCATGACATTTAGATAGAAGTACTGATTTAACAAAAACATAGAGGCTGCATAAAGTATGGTACAAACCATAAAGCCTACAATTATAAACCCTAAAAGCTTACAAAAGCAACATGGGTACAAACCACAAAATACTGAATATAAATTTAAACAATATAAACTAAAAATGCTTAAAGTTTCTCTCTTTCAAAGTGATGAGAAGCTGTGATGCACTTGGAACATATATACTTGTAACTTGAAACACTTGCACAAAACACATTAGACCCTCAAGGTAAAGCAAGTAATAAAAGGACAAGTATAATGTAACAAGTAAATTGCGATCAAGTAAACATAATGTGAAACATGTGAGTAACTTGATTAAACACCAAAACAGTCATATAGAAATGACTACAATGATCACATAGCAAAGCAAATGATCATCCGAACATGCATTCAACGGAGCACAATAGCATAGGGATATATGCATGTCCAAAGCACAAACATGATGCAATACAAGAAAACAAACATAAAGAGAAACAAACAAAAAAAAGTTTTCTTATTATCTCAAAGCCTTCTCCCCCTTGGTATATGCATTTCCCCTATGGAATATCTCTCCCCCTACAAATGTGCATGAGAAATAGAATTTCTCCCTCTAAGGATGTGCATAAGAGTCATATAGAAATGACAAAACACTCTCGTATACTCTCTAGAGTATACTCTCTCCCTTTTTGTCAGGAATAGACAAAGGGTCAAGAAGAAACGAGGGCAAGAGATGAAGGTATGAACAATGCTGATGATGCATGAGGGGTGCGAGATGAATGAGAGAATGAAGCTCAAACCTAAGACAATGTAAAAAGCTACAGAGCATAAGGTAGACATGACATGCTAGGATGAAGAAGTAAGGTATAGACCAATGCATGACAAGGGTAGCAAAGGTGTGTACAAGAGGTGGTTAAGTGCAATGCATGACCAATGCATGAAAAATGTATATGTGGGGTAAGGTGTGTTAAATACACAACCAATGAACCAAACATGTTCCTAATGAGGAAACATGAGAAACCCCAAAGCTTGGTACTCATCGGAGTCCAAACAAGTGAGAAAATGTCTAAGAGGCATTTTAACAAACACCTAGCATGCACACTACGAACAATAATGTGAAATAATGCATGAACATCATAAAATCCACCCTTAATACATGTTCTTTTTGCCACAAGGGGCTAACAACCAATACAAATCAACAAAAGAAACCAATCCCATGAAGAAATTTGACAAAAAATTAAGTTTTCCCTACCCCTATGATAAAAATCCCAACCAAGAGCACAAAACTCTCCAAAACATAATCTAAGGATCAAAATCAATGAAAAGAGTTTATAATTACCTTAGAGATGTTAATGGAATGAAAAATCATTCAAATTGATTGAATTTTGATGTAAAAATAGTGAAAGAGGGGTTTAAGAGAGGATGGGAGGTTTAAAACAGGTTTCCCACAAAAAACCCTTTAAAAAGCTATTTCTGGGCGTTTCGTGACTGGGCGAGTCGCGAGGTTCAGTCACAAAAATTTTCGCGAGTCGCGAGTGAGTCGCCAAAAGCTTCTGGATGAACTTGCGACTGGGGTTTCGTGACTGGCGAGTCGCCAGATAAGTCGCGAAAAACTCTGACACCTATTTTTCAACACAGAACATGTTTAAACAATGAAAAACAAAGTAACCACTAAACATGAACACAAAGAGTGATAAAAATCACTTCCAAAAACATATAAAATGATCAAAAATCTTTTTGGATTGAACCATATATAGTTGAGCACACACACATCACATTTAAACAAGTACAATCGAACAAATGAGTAAGGCATTCATTTAACATTAGGCATGTGTGTTGTGTGTGCGTATCAAATGTGGAATAGTCCTTAGTCTAGAGTGAAGCTTCAATGATCAATTCAATCAAATCATACACAACTAGTATTAAGTCAAGTGGTCTATCTCAATTATAAAAATGAACGTATATGACCTCCCACAAGAAAATGATTACATACGATGAAGCTTTTCATTTGGCTTCTTTACAAAACATAACATTTGATCATTTTGAATCAAAACATCTCATTTCGAGATTGATGCCTGAAATTTGTGATATTTCAATTTGATGAACAAATCTTTGGCTTTTTAGGCATCATACATTTTCATATAAGTCGCTTTCCCTTTTTCCTAGTCGAATACTAGTATGTGCGACGATTTTTGCAGCTCATTATCTCTTTTCATTTTGAGATTTACATTTATTGAGCTCTTTAAGTAATAAAAATAAAAGAGTGGGAAGAGATATAAGCACAAGTCTACGCATGTATCAAAACCAACATGACTATTGACTAATCATTCATGACAAGCTTGAAAATCGATTTACAACAATCACACAAAGATGTCAAGATTTTTCCCACAAAGATATAAGTGTAAAAATAATAAGCTAAGCTCATAAATGCACAAAACCATTTGTACAAAGGTACACGGCCAAACTCACATGTGATATGTGCTCAAACATATACGATCAAATTTTTTAAAATTTTCACTTTTTATATGGTTTTGGATTTTTTACTCACACAAAACTGAAATATAAAAGTAAGATAAAAAACAAAACAATGCATACAAAAAAAATGCAAGATGCACAAAATGCATGAAGATATGACATTTAATGCATGAAGGGTCCTATAAAGATCGAAATAATTAGATCAAGGACCAAAAGAGCAAAAGCTCAACCATAGGAACCCTTCCTCATCCAAACGGAACGATTGTTTGGAATGAGTGTCTCATGGGAAGTGAGACGAGGGTTGGAAGAATGAAAACCGGAGATGCACATAGACAAGGAGGTAAGAGCATTAACCACTTTCTTCAACAACTTACCATTTTCCATCCAATCCGGTTTAGCTTTCGAAGCACAACTTCCAAAAAGCTCAAGTTTCTCTTTTCTTTTGATTCTCTTAAGAGTTTGAAACTTAGAGCAATGAGGTCTTAGATGACCAAAGGCACCACAATGGTGACAAACAATGTATTTAGATCCATTAGGCTTTTTGGGAAGGGATCTAACAACAAAGGTTTGTTCTCTTTTTAACTTGGGGCATTGGGGTCTTATGTGACCAATCACACCGCAATGGTAGCAAGTAGGAACAAACTTAAATCCACTCAATTTCCTAAATTGGGACCTAAACAGAGGCTTAGGCTTAAGGGCCTTTCTCTCCAGTTTTTGATTTCTTTTGTATGGAGGAATGTACACCGATTTGTCCTTTGAGGTAGAACACACAATAGGCACAAAATCGGGTACCACAATATAATTACAACATATATTTTCTTCCATTTTAGCAACAGGTTCAGTAATCAAACACTTGGCATGCATCTTAAGAGATTCATTTTCAGATTTAAGATCATAAACAAGTTTGTTAGACAAAACAAGTTTAGCATCTAAGTCCTTATTTAAACATTCAAACTCTTTCAGCTTTTCAAGAGAAATTTCGGCAAGATTCTTATATTTCTCAATCAATTTGTTGGATTCATTGAGTTTCGCAATCAAACCATCCTTTTCACAAACTAACTTGCTCAAATTCTTTTGAAACTTCTTAGTTCCTTTCTTCAAGAGTTTGTCAACAACACCCATAGATTCAAGTAACATGTCATCACAATTATGAGGATTAACACTCATAGAGGCATTTTCACAAACACATGGCATGTTACAATCAACAATATCCATAGAAGCATACAAAGCATTATCCATGGCAAAACACACAAGGGGTCAAGGATCACATTTAGGTAATAAAACCAAAACAAGTGTACCCGCTCTGATACCAATTGAAAGTTCAAATAGTGTAAAAACACCCTTGAACGTTTAGACCCCCAATTTACAAATTACCAATTCAAGCTTTATATCAAACAATTAATGTGCGGAACATGAGCAAAAGCTTAATACAGAATTGGCAAACAATCTAAGCCAATTAAAATCACATCTACAGCAGAAAATAAAAGGCAAAGATAAAGGAAAAAGAGATGCAAACACAAGGACAACACACGATGTGTTATCGAAGAGGAAACCGAAGCCCTCGGCGTAAAACCTCTCCGCCGTCCTCCAAGCGGTCAATAATCCACTAGAAAATGTAGTTGGGATACATGAACAGTAATAGACCCTCCAAGCCTAATCTATCCGATGTACCTAAGCCCTCCAAGCTTCTTGCTCTAACGAGGTTGCGCCGAACCTTTTTCTTTTCTAACTTACCGGATTCCGCTATAATCCATAGCATCCGCCATCCTTGGCATCTTCCAATACTTCCCAAAACTCCAAAAACACTCAACACTCTAAATAGGTGTGGATAGTGTTTGGATAGAAATCTCTTCTCAATAGGTATTACAATGAGAGAGGAAATGAGAAGAGACTGCAAAGATTTCTCTCTAAGAATGAGTAGCTCTCTCTAATTGGGTGGGTATTTTGAACAAACCTCTTTCAGGGCTTTTCTTTCTGAATGGCCATACATATTTTGTGGGAATGAGGGGAATTTATACTAGTATGAGAATGGAATGCAAAGAGTTAGTTTTTCCAAAACAGGGCTGGCTGGCGACTTGACCTCGCGACTTGACTGAGTCGCGAGTTCAAGCCGCGAGCTAATTGAGTGGCCAGTCTGGATTTTTGTCCTGTAGTGCTCCAGCTGGCATAATTGTTCAGCTCCCCTGCATGCTTTGCGCGTGTGCAACTTTTGGCGGCTTGCAAGCCGCGAGTCTCCTGCGAGATCCAGCCGCGAGTCCCTGCTTCACTGTACAGTTTTGAGCATTTCTTCACACTCTCTCACACACTACCCTTACATGATTCCCACCTAAATACAGGGTTTCTAAGTGCTGTATTATAAGCAAATTTGTCATGGAATAAAGCCAACACATGGTTGATTAAATTCAACCTTACAACTAGAAAATAAAATTTATAGTACTACATCTCCTAAACAACAGAATACGCACAACAGGAAAGCCAGGATACTGTCATGCAAGAACAGAGTAAGGAATTCTCCAAAGGCAGCAGAAAGCTGCATACAAAATCGCTTTTTTCGATTATCAAAACTAAATTGAGTTTTTCATCTTATCCTTTTTGTTTTCCAATTTTCCTTTTTAACTATTCGATTTTTTCAACTACTTAACTTTTTATGTTTCTTTGGTTTAGATGGAATATTAGATACAATTATATGGCATCCTACGTGAATTACAACCTGCCTTTCCAATTAGAACATTTTCCAAATGGCTTCATATGACCGCATTTGAAATGACCTACAATGGAGACATGACATGTATGCCTATTCTTTATAAGTGCACTAATGGTACATGTGAATAGCATTCTCTTGAATCTCTTCCTGCTTAGTGTGGCAGTGAACAGTACAGCTGAAATGTAAGACTGACTGTACCTCTTGATGAAAATTGCAAATAATGCAGTTCTAGGCTTCCAAATAGTAGGAATAAATAAATGAAGGCAGCTGGTCAGAGTTAGAGACAATCAGAAATCAGTTGAAGTACAATAAATACAAAGGAGGTTCAAATAGGAAACAATCAGACTTACATTGGATACAATGTTATCACTTATCAGGGACAATATAAAAAAAGTATCAATATGACAGACAAGAAATATGCCGTAATTGTTCCTATGAGAACCATAGTGAGAATACTAGAAGCTTCTGCAAGACTGATAAAGATAAAACAAGAATCATGAGAGCCCTTATGTGATCCACCATTATCGGCCTTCTTCAATGGTACATGTTAATTCATTCAAACTTTCTGGTTTAGTAGTAGAAGAAGTTGCACTAGAAAGGGATCTTCTTACAACATAGGCTGGTTGTTTAGGAGTTGGGAGAGTTGCAGTTTCACTACCAAGCATGAAAACTACATTCGACATTGTCGGACGATCACTTGGGTCCTCTTGTACACATAAAAGCCCAATGTTAACACACCTCAAAAATTTGTCAGCATTACAAGTTTCATGTATTGTTTGGTCCATTAAATCTAAAGCCTTTCCTTCTTTCCACAATTTCCATGCCTGAGACAATTTGAAAATTGAATTGGCAATAAGTAGAGTGCAGGAAAAATTAAAAATAACTATATGTACTTGATGCAACATACGTTTTCTTTGGTTTACTAATACAACATACTTACATAACCTAAAAGACTCAGACCATGTTCTGACTGGTGAAATCCTGTGTTCCTTTTTCCACTGATAACCTCAAGTACAACTACTCCAAAGCTGAAGGCATCAGATTTGATTGAGAAAAACCCATCCAATGCGTATTCTGGAGACATGTAGCCGCTGCACAACAAAAATTGTTTAAATTTTCAGTGAATTAGGGAGCATAGATGGGAGAATTGAAAAATGTAATTCAAAGTCTAAACAATGAGCTTTCATAATCAATCATCTGCATCAAACTTACTAAGTTCCAACTACTCTAGTTGTGGTTGCCTCAATTTGTTTGCCTCCAAATATCCTTGCCAAGCCAAAGTCTGAAATCTTGGGGCTCATCTCCTCATCCAATAGAACATTGCTTGTTTTCAAATCTCTATGAATAATCCTCAACCTAGAATCTTGGTGAAGATTGAGCAGCCCTCGAGCGATTCCCAAAATGATGTCAAAGCGTATCTTCCAGTTCAGTAACACGCATAGAGTCCGATCTTGAATGCCATTTTCCATTTCAGGACATATTTTAGTAACCATTCAAATCTAAAGTACTGGTAAGTAAAAAGGTAAAATAATTTCAAGTTTGGAGTCTAACCAAATGAAAATGAGTCTAAACTCTTGTTTGGCATGTATTCATAGAGTAACATTTTTTCATCTCCTTCTATGCAATAACCCAAAAGTCTAACAAGATTCCGATGCTGAAGTTTAGCAATTAAAACAACCTCATTCTTAAATTCCTCCAAGCCTTGCCCTGAACCACTCGAGAGCCTCTTTATAGCAATTTCTTGTCCGCTTGGAAATGTACCCTGAGAGGAAACTCCCACAACGATAAGCACCATCCATCATTAATTAATTAGAAACTAGTAAACAAAATGCTATATTGATTGAGTACTAAAAAGGTTAATACCTTGTAAACAGGCCCAAAGCCACCTTGTCCAAGCTTTTTTGTATCTGAGAAGTAATCTGTAGCAGCTAGTATGCTTTTCAAATTGAAAAATGGTACATCTATGCCTTTTTTCTCATCTTCTCTAAATTGGTTTGAATCTATCAAGTCTTTGACTTTTCGTTCACTGTCATACAGTCGAAATGTTGCGTTTCCTTGATTTCTTTCCCTGTTAACTGATTCTAAAAGATTAATCTTAACTTCAGTCTCTTGCTAGCTAATTTTATGAAAGAAACCAAAATATTGTCATTTTGAAACAAGGATATATGGTTGTTTTTGCACCAGTTACCTTGTCCGTTGGCCACTTTTCTTCTTCTTAAATAATATAAGTAACAGCATGCAATAACCATCAAAGTTGCAACAATCACTGGGATAATTGCACGTAATAGGTTCTTTTTTTTGTGAGACACTGCAAGCTCGTTGTGCACAACTTCAAAAATGAAAGAAAACAATATGTAAGATGAATACTATTGGGCCATTGTCAAGATAAAATGGTTGGGTTTCCCAGCTGCATTCAATCTAGGTCTGTGATAATACATATTAAAAATATTCATTTCAGGAAAAGGAATAAGTGAGTGCCTAGAACAAACTATCTAGGCATCCTAATGGCAGAGGGGTTTCAAATTTAAGAGGGGTTTCTTATGATTTCATAATTATCATTGACAATATCGTTTGGAGTATTTATACTCTTGTCAGCATTACAAAATTTATCGTTCATTTACGAAACAAAATTAAATGTACAAGGCACACTGTTATCATATTGTGCATTAATATAGGATTCTAACCTGGGTTGCAATTGAAATTTGAGGGATCCCATTGGAACTCTGTGTTGCAAAGGCACCTTTTTGTTCCACCTTTCATTGTGTGGCAAGTTGAATGTGGCCAATCATCGCAGTCTTTCACTGAATTGCAGATTGGAGATAATAGAGGCTTCCACCGGATTTCTACTTCATTTAACGATCCATCTTTAGATGAAAGATTTGATTTGGTCACATTAAATGGCAAGTGATTGAGCTCCAGAAGCTTTCTCACTACATCAATAGCTGTATAATTATTCACTCTAATTGTAAATGTTTGTTCTTGAGGGTGAATGATTGTGACTGGATATGTACCACCAGCCGGCCCAAAGCTAACTTGGCCAGAGGTATCGTTGCAGTTGAAATGTGAGTACATAGGATCACCACAATCTGGTCTGATGCTTAGTGGATAGGGAATTATTGTAGTGCCACAAGGCTCACAATCTCTTTTTGTCAGTTCTGCAAAAAGAAATGCCCAATATCAACAGGCAATGTAATCATCTGCAGTCCTCTAAAACTCCTCTGCTTTTATTAGTAACTTTTGTTATTGAAAACACATTAAATATCAATCAGAACATAACCATTTGTCCCCTCTTTTTTAGAACTATTATTGTTATCATTTGAAACTAAGACCTACCCCAGACTCAACTCCTCTTCTTTCACAACAGAGCCAAAGCCCAAGGATATTGTGATTTTTTTTTTTTTAATTATTTAATTTTGGATAAGAAGGGATATTTTTAATTGGTACTAGATTAGGCAAGACCTGGCCTCATAATAACCTAAATATATGGTGCATTTTGTGCTCAAGCTGGATAATTATAAGTTAATGCAATTATTAAGAATTGCTAGATAAAACGACAATGTGAGCTCTTTCCTGAATTTCCTACTACATAGCTTTAGGCTATAAGCTTTGAGCAATTTGAGTTGATGTCATTAAGTTTCTACAAAGCTTGGCCAGACTTTGGGCCGTCAGGATCAACTAACTATTGCCAAATTGTACCTTGCATAGTAAACTGCAAGAAGAAATTAGAAGCATTTGATTGATTGGACTTAAATCATTGCAATGGATCTAGAAAAATCTCATTTGGTGCCAAATCAAATTCTCCTATCAGGATACAACACTTGGCCAATCATGCAACAGATGAAACTGACTGATGTATTGGAAATATTAACCTATTAGAATTTGGAATTGATCAATCAACATGAATATCCCGAAATCTGCTATATAGATTCTACCATAAACAATAAGAAAAACGAAATTAAGTACCTATATCAGAAAGCTTTACACGAACATAGAGGTCAATGCCCCCTTCTATCTGCTCCTGTATATTTTTAATTTCATTTGACCAGAAATAGCATGTGCCGTGACGTATCCTTTCTGTAATTACATATGAATAAGCCTGGCAGTTACAGTCGCTACGGCATTCCTCTTTGCATTCATCTGCACTCCCTTTTTCTTTTGTGGTACTTTGAGTTCCCACTTTCATCATCTTCAAGCTCAAAAAGTGATCAGCCATAACATTATTATTATTGCATATGGGGGATTTTCTAAAGCAGCCTTCTGACCTAGGCTCAAACCCAGGTAGACACTTGCACATTAATGGCCCATTCCCAAGATTTGCAGATACCAAAGTCCCCACAAGCATCGAACACGCTACATTTATCTTCTGGTTCCCACCAGATCAAAGACCATGAGTTTTTCTCATTGTCCCAAATATAAAACTCTACCCTACCAGTGAAATTCATTACCAGTCTATAATAATGAAAACTTTCAGGGATTTGAATAGACTTGGTAAGATTGAATTTTGTGGGCATTTTTTTCCTACTGAAATTAGATAGCAAGGAAAATATGGCAAGGAAATTATTATCAGAGTAAAAGAGGCTCCCTGATACTCCACTCTTCCAATATGGACTAGTTTTTTGCTCGACAATGTACTGGTTTTCTCCGTCTTGATCTTTCTGGAAAATGAAGTCCCCTGGGGCAGGGTCGTCTTGACTTTTCCAAGAAGTCAGAAGCATCGTTGCACTCATCTTCATTACAGGAAGAAATGTATCAGTTGGATTCTCAAAGCTTTGCCAGAGGATATTTGCTTTTGATTCTGAGACAACTTGACCTTCAATAAGAACTAAGTTCCCAGAATCCAGGAGCTTCACTGTCCTATTAAAAGAAGTTGATCCACCTTTTTTAGCTGACCACAACGTTTTAGCATCCTCCAGCACCTGTAGGTCGCCATCGTCTGTAAGGATAAAAGCCCCAGTGGTTTTGGACAGCGGGTTATCGCGGTTAGCAACCCATACAACTACACTTGGACTTGACTTATACCATATCCCTACATATCGTCTATGCTTAGAGCTTCCATTAGGGGTGAAAAAACCAAGCTCGAATCTTTTTTCGGCCGATACAAGAGATTCTTTCCGGCTGTCATTAATTGGATTGCTGAATGTTATGGTATCTCCAGCAGAGCAAAATGAAATTGAAGTTAAAAAAACCAAGGTGTATATGGTACAGAATGAAATGTGACTTGCAGACCATGTAAAGACCATTGTAATTCTGCTTTTGCTGCTTGTGGTTTCTGTTATGAGAGAATGTGGAAAGTTATGCGCGCTGTTGTGGACTCGTAGTTCACTTATGTGATGGCCACGAGGTCTTCTGCTGAAATCCAAGTCTTCTAGCTGATAATTATTAAATCTGGTTTCCTTTTCACTGAATAGCCTACGCGCTTAAAGTTGACTTGGTCAGGAAGTTACAATGTAAGTTTCAGTCTGTATGAAACAGGTGTAAGTGTGAAACAGGTTAGATATTTTCTATGAATTGTTGTCATGGTAATGAGGAAACCTTGCTTTTCAGTGATTGACATACATGACACTTAATTGTAGCCCACTTCGATTCATCAATTGAGAGTGTAATATCAATAGATATATGATGTGATAACCACACTCCACTTTGACAATCCCATGTAGCGCACAATTTTGCAGATATATTATTAGCCAATGGCAACTATCTACTAATATGAAAACTGATGATCATAAATCTTTTTCTTTTTTCTTTTCGTACTTTCTTTTTAATTGGTGTTAGGTTTTAGATTGAAAAATTCCATGACAATGTAATATATAATGATCAAGATCGCAATGTGAAGATGCAACTCAAAGAGACATTTTATCAGGATTTCAACTGCCTTGATTGATCAAACATCAAGTTTTGATAGACTTTCATTCTCTTCTCAATTGATTGAAACATGATTTTTGATAGCTAATCCAATTGATCAATCAGAAATCATGAAAACAAAATCTGATGTGTTTTAATTAAAGGCGTGTTGCCTTGGTTTTCGTACCATACTTGCATAACATATAAAAGACTTTTTATAAACCTAACTTCACACAAGGTTTAGAAAGATTGTGGTCGTGCACCATAAACAGTGATAACCTAAACCTAATTTGTTCAACCTATAAGTTTGAAATGTCAATATTCACTACAAAGTTGCTACCATATTGGTAATCAAAACTGAAACCACAAAGTTTATCAACCCAATATACATATCATTGTAGTATTCAAACCTTCAAGAAGAGTCATTGGAGTTGATCAAAAATTCTAGTAGTGAACATAGATGGGTTCTTCCTGAAGGGGTTCATGTACGAAGAATTCAGACATTCTGAAACTGTTATAGGTCAATAGGGTAGTGTTTAGAGTAAAGTGAGTTTAACTAGATTTTCTTAGTTGGGTTAGGTTACACTTTGGAGTTTTTTCAAATAGTTTTTCACTTCATTACCAAATTTGAGTTACTATTGTCTCTTGGTTTACTCTTTAGATTTGGTACTTGTTGTGGTTGTGATTAACTTAACATCATTAAAATCACTAATTAAATTGGCATAATTGTTAAACAGTTAATTAATTGACTAAAGTACAATTTTAGCCCTTAAAGTTTGGGGTTGTTTTCCGTTTGGTCCTTTATATTTCTAACTTTTCATTTTGGCCCTTCACATTTGATTTCGTTTTCATATTAACCCTGTCATCCGTTTTTGATAATAATCTGACCATTAAGTGTCAAATAAGTGGCATCCGCTAAATCACATTAGTATAATTTTTGGTATTACTAGATTACCAATTGAAATGAACGATCAGGGCAATATGAATACTAAATCAAGTTATAAGGACTGTAGGGGTAAAGTCCCCAGATCATACAAGGCCCATTGTAAAATTTGACCACATCCAAGGAGAAGGTGTGGGCACCAAAAGGGCTCCCGACCTAATTCTTATGGCCCCAAACTTGTTTAAAAGGCGGTCCGAGGAGGAATGTCTCCTCGGACGTACCAAGTATGGCTCAAACACGCACCCTGCTAGCAATAAAGAATCGCTCCAATGGGCATTAGTAGCAGGGATGAGTCCCACAAGCCTGTGAGAGCGAAGAAAGTATAAGATGTCAATGGAAAGACTATAGCCGCCACATTAAATGCATGGTATCTACTTTTCTGGCCGCATTCATGTGGAGAGGACTGGGGAACAGTGTTACCTTGGCTACTACAACTCACAGAAAGATGAGGGAGATGTTCGATGGGACTGGCACTCAAGTGAAGGTCCAGATGATTAACAAGTGTAAGGTTCTGATGACTTCAAGGGGATTATATAAGAGAGGGGAGTCCCCATAAAGAAAGGAATAAAAAAAAGAAGGAACTAAGAACAGAAGAGAAAGAGAAAGACCATAACCTTTGAGACAGGGATACACCCTATACGTCTCCTCGGACCATATACTTGATGGACATGAAGGAGATTTTCTTATTTTTAATTGTTGTATGGCACAAAGATAACTAGCGCGCACTTCGTTAGGGCCTAGTTCTGTAACCCACTCTCTACAAATTCATTGTCTAAAGCTCTTTGGGCCAAAATCCCATAACTGTTGAGCCCAGGCCCTGAATCGAGTCCTTACAATTGGCGCCGTTTGTGGGAAGAACTCGTGCCTCGACAAGTGAAACCGTTAGAAATGGAAGGATCAAGTCCGCGCCAAACGGGACACGCAGACTCCCAATGGCAAGACAACTTTTTGAACCTTGAACAGGAGAGAGATCAAGATAAGCAACGAGAGGGTAGTGTAAACACCTCCCACACGAGCAGAAGTCGCTCAAGAGGGAAAGGTCGCGCATCCCATAAGCAAAATGATCATAGGGCTATACAGTAAGAAATCGATGACTTGAAGAAAAAGTTATGCCGAGCGCAGCGAAAGCATCCTTCTCCTGGCTCGGACACTAGCGATAAGGAGGATAATGAGTACAGGCGGAGATCGAGAACCCCTCCAAGTGAAACCTTTTCCTACGAGGAAGAGAAATCTCGCAAACACAGCCACAAAAGCCCATCTTACCAGGGCCTAGCAAACGACACCATGAGTAAGGCCCTGGATCGCATCTCCCAGTCGCCCTTCACACATAGGATAGAGGGGGCTGAGCTTCCTCGGCGGCTCCACCAACCCACTTTTGCTATATATAATGGTCGGACAGACCCAATAGAGCATGTAAGCCAGTTTAACCAGAGGATGACTGTCCATTCCAGGGATGAGGCGTTGATGTGCAAAGTGTTTCCGTCCAGCTTGGGACCCATGGCGATGAGATGATTTGATGGCCTCAAGCTAAACTCCATAAACTCTTTTAAGTAGCTGACACAGGCTTTCGGTTCTCGCTTTATAACTAGCAGTAGAGTCCCTCGGCCCCTAGATTCCTCCTGTCCCTGTCTATGTGAAAAGGAGAGACCCTGAAGGCCTACTCAGATAGATATTGGGAAATGTATAATGAGATAGAGGGAAATTATGATGACATCACCATTAGCACATTCAAGAGGCGCCTGTTGACAGAGCATGGTTTAAGAAAGTCCTTAATTGGGAAACCAATCACTAGTGTGCTCTAACTAATGGACAGAATCGACAAGTACAAGAGAGTTGAAGAAGACCAACAGATGGGAAAGGGCAAAGCGAAGGTTGTCCCTCAAGAGAGGAGGGATTTCAGGTCGGACCGCTTTAACAACAGTAATCGACCGAGAAGAGATTACTCAGAGCAGTCTAGATCCACGGGGGCACAGGCAGTCCATGTTGTGTTCTGAGAACCATTACATAAGGTCCTAGAGAAAGTGGAGAATGAACCGTTCTTTCAATGGCCAAGTAGGATGGCAGGTGACCCCGCGAAACGTAACCAGAATCTGTATTGCGCATATCACCAACAGTCGGGCCACACCACCAATGATTGCAGGAATTTGAAAAACCACTTGGATCGGCTGGTTCGAGAGGGGAAGTTGAGACATCTATTGCATCATCTTGTTGGATGGCAGGAGTAGTCGAGCATCGAAACAAGGAAAAACACATTGAGACCACCCATTGGCATGATAAATGTCATTCTCGCCTCACCAGGAAGGACCGGCTCCAATCCTTTCAGAGTAATGTCGGTGGACAGGCTTCCCGCTGAAGCTGATGATAGGGAGTCCAAGAGGGCTAGAGGGATGGCCACACCCCTAATCGGATTCTCGGATGAGGATAAACTAGGAACCCTCCTACCCCACGACGATGCCCTAGTCGTCACGCTTAGGATTAGGGGATACGACGTGAAGAGGGTGCTAGTTGATCAGGGTAACGCCGTGGAAGTAATGTATCCCGACTTGCACAAAGGATTAAAGCCAAAACTAGAGGACCTGACAGCATACGACTCCCCTTTGGTGAGTTTCGAGGGAAAAACCGTCACTCTGAAAGGCATGATTAGGCTGCCTATACAAATAGACTCGGACGTGGTAGAGGTAGACTTCATAGTGGTAGATTCATACTCCCCCTACACCGCCATTGTAGCCAGACCATGGCTTCATGCTCTAGGGGTTGTGTCATCAACCTTACACCAAAAGGTGAAGTATCTATCGGAAGGTCGAGTGAAAGAAGTAATAGGGAACTAAGCCATGGCCCGGCAATGCAGTGTCAGCAATCTCACGACGATCGAGTACTGAGCCCTCCACCTTAGCCGAGAACGGCTTATAACAATTAACGACCCTGACCCTGGCCTCGGGTAGGGAGGGACCTACAGAGGAAGAGAGTTGCGAGGATTTGGAAAAGTTCTTGTTGGCTCCAACCCAGAAAGATTTTTTCAGGTCGGCTCAGAACTACCACCCCAAGAGAAGGAAATACTAATTGATTTTCTCAGATAGAATGTGAAAGTGTTTGCTTGGGACGCCTACGAGGCTCCGGGGGTCGATCCAGATTTCATTTGCCACCACCTTAATGTTAGCCCGGCTGTAACACCTAAGAAGCAACCTCTTCGGTGACCATCGAAAGAGCATGCAGATGCTGTGAAAGAGGAGGTTATAAAATTGAAGAAAGCAGGGGCTACCAAGAAGGTATTTTACCCCGAATGGCTAGCCAACAGAGTCGTGGTGAAGAAGAAGAGTGGGAAATGACGGGTCTGCATGGACTTCACAGACCTGAATAAGGCCTGCCCGAAAGATCCTTTCCCTATGCTGCGAATAGACCGATTGGTGGATTCGACCGTGAGACACCCTCAAATGAGTTTTTTGGATGCCTTCCAAGGCTACCATCAAATACCCTTAGCCGCTGAGGACCAAGAAAAAAAGGCTTTTGTCGCTCCCATTGGAAACTACCATTATAAAGTAATGCCCTTTGGCTTGAAGAATGCCGGGTCGACCTACCAAAGGATGATGACCAAGATGTTTGAACTACAGATGGATAAGAGCATTGAAGTCTATATAGACGACATGGTGGTGAAGAGCAAGTTAGTGCCCAACCACGTTAGAGACCTCGGCGATGTCTTTGGAATTCTAAGAAAGTACAGGCTGCGCCTGAACGCGTCCAAGTGTTCATTCGGGGTGGGGTCAGGGAAATTCTTAGGTTACATGGTGACCCATAGAGGCATTGAAGTCAGCCCCGACCAAATTAGAGCTATCCATAGCCTGCAGCCTCCTCGGAACCCTAAAGAGGTCCAAAAACTCATTGGCATGATTGCCGCTTTAAACTGTTTCATCTCCCACTCGGCGGACAGGTACAGGCCTTTCTTCTTTTTATTAAATAAGTGGAAAGGCTTCGAGTGGACTGCAGAGTGCACCTTAGCCTTCCAGCAGCTTAAGGAATACCTAACTTGGCTACCAATCATGTCCACTCCTGAAGCCGACGAGGTGCTATTCACTTATATTGCGGTAGCCCCTCACGCAATGAGTTTGGTGTTGATCTGAGAAGACAATGGCATACAACGGCCCATCTACTACGTAAGAAAATCACTGCACGAGGCAAAGATCCGTTACTTCCCCCTCGAAAAGTCTGTCCTGGTAATCGTGCAAGCCACGCAAAAGCTCCCCCACTATTTCCAGGTGCATACCGTTGTTGTACTAACCCAACTTCCGCTTAGATTAATACTCCGGAGTGCTGACTACATGGGTAGAATAGCAAAATGGGGGATGATTCTGGGCGCCTTCGACATTAGGTACATGCCTCGCACCGCCGTGAAGGGTCAGGTTCTCGCGGATCTAGCAGCTGAGTTTGTAGAGCCCACACCAAAAGGAGGAGGAGGGACACTAAACCCAGACGAGAAACTGATCGGCACAGTCTCTCAACAAGAGCCCATTTGTTGGAAAGCACACGTTGACAGCACGGCCAACCAAAGGGGCTCAGGGGTGGGGCTCATCTGGGTTTCCCCCGAGGGGATTACCATTGAAAAATCGTTGAGGCTGGGTTTCTCCACCACGAATAATGAAGTAGAGTATGAGGCATTATTGGAAGGAATGTCAATGATCCAGAAACTGGGTGGGATAAACATGTTCTCAGACTCGAGACTTGTCGTGGGGCAAGTAAATGGGGAATTGGAGGCGAGGGATAAAAGAATGCAAGAGTACCTAGTCCAGGTCAAGTGCTTACGGGCGCATTTCGATCACTTCAATCTAGTCCATGTATCCAGGAGCGGGAACACCCATGCTGACTCTCTAGCAACGCTCGCCAGCTCCTCGGCTCAACCACTTCCTCGGGTCATACTCATAGAAGATTTATACAGCCCAACGATGGCAAGAACCGACTTAGTACAGGTCCACAACGTCAGGGCAGGGCCTAGCTGGATGGATCCTCTAGTACTATTCTTGAGGAATGACACCTTACCAAAAGATAAAAACAAGGCTGACAAGATTAAAAGAAAGGCTTCTTGATTCTGGCTGTCTGAGGACCCCAAGCTGTGTAGTCACTCATTCTCAGGACCCTACTTACTGTGCGTAAACCCAAAGGCGGCTAAACTTATCCTGGAGGAATTGCACGAAGGAATTTGTGGGAGTCATACGGGGGGTAGGTCCCTATCCCATAGAGCCATAATGAAAGGTTATTAGTGGCCGAGCATGCAGAAAGAGGCACGGGAATATGTGAAAAAGTGCGACCAATTCCAAAGGTTCACCCCAAATATACATCAACCAGGCGGAACCCTTAACCCATTGTCCAGCCTTTAGCCATTCGCACAGTGGGGCCTAGACATCCTAAGGCCCTTTTGTAAAGTAGTGGGGAACAAAAAGGTTTCTTCTTGTCGGCATGGATTATTTCACAAAGTGGGTCGAAGCTAAGCCGCTGGCAAACATTAGAGATGTTGATGCCAAAAAATTTGTTTGGAAAAATATCGTCACTAGGTTCAGAATCCCTCACACCCTAATCTCGAACAACGGTCTCTAATTTGATAGTAAAGCTTTCAGAAGATATTGTAGCGAGTTGGAAATTGCGAATAGGTACTCCATACCGGCTTACCCGTAAGGGAATGGGTAGGTTGAAGCAATCAATAAAACGATAGTCAGTAGGTTGAAAAAGAGACTAGATGACGCGAAAGGAAGGTGGGTAGAAGAACTACCCCATATGTTGTGGACGTACCCTACCACGCCACGCAGGTCCACAGGGGAAACCCCCTTTTCGATGACTTATGAGGCTAAGGCTGTTATTCCTCTAGAGATAAATTTCCCAACATAGAAAACCAACACATTCTACCCTAATGCTAACAACGAACTATTGGAAAAAAGCTTAGACCTCATCGAGGAAAAAATGGAGAGTGCAATGGTCCATCTTGCTTGCTACCAGTAAAAGCTCAAGCAAGGTTACGATGCCAAGGTGAAGCTAAGGCCCCTAGCACCCGGGGATCTGGTAATGAGGAAGGTCCTGGGCACTGTAAGAAATCCCGCGTAGGGAAAACTCATACCAAATTGGGAAGGCCCATATCGTATCACCTCGGTGGCCGGCATAGGGGCCTAGTTTTTAGAAGATTTGGATGAACATGTAGTGCCACGCCCTTGGAATGTAAATAACTTGAAAATGTACTATTATTAATGAAAGTCGTAATTCTTGGCGCCACATTACTGGACAATTTCTCCTAAGTGTTAAATAGAAACTAAGTCCTGCCTGGGTCCTCGGACCACAGATTTGGGGGAAATTAACCAAAATGCAATTTCTCCTAAGTGTTAAACAGAACCTAAGTCTTGCCTAGCTCCTCGGACCATAGGTTTAGGGAAAATTAATCAGAATGCAATTTTTTCTAAGTGTTAAACAGAACCTAAGTCCTACCTGGCTTCTCGGACCACAGGCTTAGGGGAAATTAACCAAAGTACAATTTCGTCTAAGTATTAAACAGAACCCAAACTTCTATGTGGACCCTCGGACCACAGGCATGAGGGAAATTAACCTCAATGCAGTTTTACCTAAGTGTTAACTATCATTTTTCTCATACATTCATTCATGCTTAACCGTGTTGCTTGAATTTCGAATAGCTTTTGGCTCTTAGTAGCTAGTAGCATAACAGAAACTCATTCATAACAAAGGTAGGAAAAGAAGCAGTGAAACAAAATTCAAAGGAGAAATAATATCATTTATTAGGCTCCAAAAATGCGTTCTCTTACAAAAACTGGCAAAATAAGGAGATAAAAGACAAAAGAAGATAACTACAAATAAAGTCCTACACCAACGTCCTAGACTTTATCCTGGGCAGAACTCTTTGCAGGGACTTGTGCCTTAGGTTGATCACCTCCTGCCTTAGGCTCGAGAACGACCTCCTTGGCTTGCGCGACAACATCCCTTATTGTGAGGGTGTCCTCAGGCGACTTGTCCTTTGCAAGTGGCTGCACCTCCTCAGCTTCAGATATGAGGGAATCTGAGGTAGTGACCTTAGCAGGGAGGGGTTCCTCAGGAGGAACCGAATCTGGAATCCCGCGAATATCTTCAGGAAAGAAGATATTCTCAATCTTCCTGAGGTCGAAGTCCACAGGAACTACTGCCCGGTCCAAGGCCACCCCCCAGGACATAGTAATGTAGTCCCTACATACTGTAGCCACCTCCTTGGTCAGCCTGGCCTCGGTATCCGCCACTTCACGTTCGTAGAAGGCTGCCATCGCAACCTCAGCTGCCTCTCTGGCCACGCAAGCCACCTCTTTGGCCTTTGATAGCTCGGCCTTGAGGCCTGAGACCATCTGCTTCTCGGTCACGAGCTTTATTTCGGACAGATGAAGCTGTTGGCACATGTCCTCAGCCTGTTTGGTGGTAGTCTTAAGTCTGGCCTCAGCACTATCGTGGGCCTTCAGTGCCTCCTTTATTTCCTTGTTTAGGCGATCCTTTTCCAACCTAAGGATGCCGGTAGCCTTCTCCGCAGCGAGGCGGGATTGAACCTCAGTGTTCAGATCTTCGCGAGCATTCTTGGCCCACTTCTCAGCTATAAAAATTTGTTGAGTGACCTACGTGGGAGTAATGGAAGATTGATTAAAAGAAAATGACGAATAGACAGATGCGGAATAAAGAAACTGAATAAGGAAGAGTCTTCGTTTACCATGGCCATGTCTCTCTTCAGCGACATGAAGAGCTTCGGTTGCCGAGTAGCCCGGAGCCCCTCCATGTCACGAGGCAGGAGAAGGAGCTGCTGTAAGGCTTTAGCCAGATAAGATGTCTGTCCTCGTTAGGACTCCCACAGAGTTGTGTCCCACGAGTTAGGGGTGCCATCCAATTCCAGGCGTGGGGACGAGGTCCGCTGCTCCCTCCTCACAACCGCCTCGTCTCGGCTATTAATAAATCTTGTTATTTTTTCCTTGGGCTCTTTGCCCTTCTTCTGTTGCTTAGCCTTTTCAGGGCCGACCTCGCCCTCTTCCAACTCTTCCACTAGCCTCTTCCGCCTCAAATTAGGAATAGGTTGTAGCGCTGGGTCAGTTGTGAGGGGAAGAGGAGGAGGAAGTTTGGACGTAGCTTGCTCCTTGAGGGCATCCCTGGAAGACTGCCCCTTGTTTCTATTGGATAAAAGGCCCCGAAGACCAAACCTTGGCTTCAAATCCATGTCTTCTTCTTCAATCTCTTGGCTACTATTAACCTGAGCAATCACTAAGCCAAGAATGGGAGCCACCGAGGACTGGTTTATGTCCGAGCTAGAGTCTGAAAGCTCTACGGGCCTAGCTGATACCTCTCCCTCCTCAGCAAAGCGAAATTGATCAATTTGAGTCTCGAGAGATGAGTGCGAAGAGTCAGCTCCTTCTCCGAGGACAACTACCTCAGGAAAAGCGCACTGAGCAGGCAATTGGACGGGAGGAAGGTCTCTTCGAGCAAGAAAGCCTGGTATAGAAACGTCGATTCGAGCTAATCGGGGATTTCCAACGGCTTGACCGATGTCCACAAAAGCATGTGAAAGGGGCTCGTAGTCCAAGATAAGAGGACTAGCACGCAATTGCCCGTCCTCACTCATAAAGACTTCAGACTTTAGGAGGAAGTTGAGAGCCTGGACGTTGACCAAACTTAGCCGAGGAGTTGTTTGTTCTTTATCTGCAAAAACCAAAGGGTTACGTTAGTTCGAGGAGGTAAATAATCAAAGCAGAACTGAAATAAGGAAGAGAAGACTCGAATCTAAAATCCCCTCCAAGAGATCCGACCCTACAGTGCCCCACCTGGTGTTCCCGCCTTAACTGGGTAGTGAAGACCGTCGTGCCATGCTCCGGAAACAATCCAAAGGTCGTCCTTCAAGCCTTTGTTGGACTTGGGAAGGCAGGATATCAGCCTTACCTCGTCGGACCTGGATTTCAGGTAATACGACTCGTTGAGGCAATGACATTCATATAGGTGAACTACATCGTGCCATGAGAGGCCGAGGTTCATCTATTCATTCAAAGTGTCTACGCACTCCAGGATTCGGAACATGTTCGTAGCGCACTGGTGGGGGGCCAGCCTATGACCACGTAAATAATCCCTAGTTATTCTCCCCATAGGGATCGTCATTCCTCCCTCTATGAAGGCTATCATTGGAATGGCGACTTGTCCCATCTTTCTCTTGGTTAAGACCTCGTCTAGGGAGCAATATTCTAAACCTACTCCCGGCGGGATACGGTATTTGGCCCTGAAGCCTTCCATACCGGCCGAAGAGTCTACCAGCTTACCCATCCCACTAAACCTAGACGAGGCGAAGAAGGTCTACTTAAGGAAGAAAGCCGGGAAAGGCAACAGAAGGGAAATGAGCACTTATGGGAGCGAAGATCCTTAATCTCTCGAGCTTGTGAAGAACTCGTCGGGAATCTTCAAGAGGGTGTTGTGGAGTTTGGAATGCCTTACGAAAGAAAGTGCTGGTGTGCTTTGGGACGCTTGAGTGCTTTTTCAAAAAATGGAAGTAAGTTCCCTCGGAAATCTTATATAGAGGGGAGAAACTGAATGGGCTTACTCTCGCCCAGAAAAATGGGAAAAATATCAATCGTTGATCAGGCACCCCACCATTAGATTAGAAGGACATAAAGCTGCCTAACATAATAATTAGCGCCTCGTGGATTACAAAATGCCATTAGCAGTAATGAGGCACATGGGGCTGTACCTTCGCACACGTAAAGTAAAGATTTACAATAAGTGACCCCATAAATGTCAAAATCTCGCCTTTCCTCCTCGAATAAGAGGGAAAGAACCGAAATTTCGAGGGGTTATTGTAGGGGTAAAGTCCCCAGATCATACAATGGGCCTTAGGCCCGTTGTAAAATTCGACCATGTCTAAGGAAAAGGTGTAGGCACCAAAAGGGCTCCCAGCCCAATTCTTATGGGCCCAAACTTGTTTAAAAGGTGGTCCGAGGAGGAATGTCTTCTCAGACGTACCAATTATGGCTCAAACACACACCCTGCCAATAATAAAGAATCGGTCCAGTTGGCATTAGTAGCAGGGATGAGTCCCACAAGCCCGTGAGAGGGAAGAAAGTATAAAATGTCAATGGAAAGACTACAGCTCCCACATTAAATGCATGATAGCTACTTTTCTGGCCGTATTAATGTGGAGAGGTCTGGCGAACAGTGTTACCTTGGCTACTACAACTCACAGAAAGATGAGGGAGATGTCCGATGGGACTGGCACTCAAGTGAAGGTCCAGATGATCAACAAGTGTAAGGTTCTGATGACTTTAAGGGGGCTATATAAGAGAGGGGAGTCCCCATGAAGAAAGGAACGGAAAAAAGAAGGAATTGAGAACAAAAGAGAAAGAGAAAGACCATAACCTTTGAACAGAGACAGGGATACACCTCATACGTCTCCTCGGACTGTATACTTGATGGACATGAAGGAGATTTTTTTATTTTTAATTGTTGTATGGCACAAAGATAACTAGCGTGCACTTCGTTAGGGCCTAGTTCTGTAACCCACTTTCTACAAATTCATTGTCTAAGGCTCTTTGGGCTAGAATCCCATAACTGTTGGGCCCAGGCCCTGAATCGAGTCCTGACAAGGACCAAAATAAAAATAATTCCAAATTTTAAGAGTAAAAGATGTACCTTAATCTAATTAATGAGTGTACATAATATTTCTCATTAGGCATTAATCCTGAAGCAAATAGGCAACTTGAAGCTAATCAAAATGTTAGTTTGAGTAGTTGATGAACTAGGTCCACAATATCAAACAAACAAGCATAAAAAATTAGAGCCAAGCTAAATTAGCATTGAACTGAAATTTTAGTTGAAGGATCTTAGTTTAAATAATAATAATAAATCCTTCCAATTTATGTTCTTCCTGAATTGACAGATACAAAAGAAAACAAGATTCAAAAACAAGAAGTTAGCTGTCTTTGAAGTAAATTAGCTAAGCACAATGGATTAGAAACCAAATAAGGGTAATATCTCCTGAAGAAGTCCATAATTTTGGGGTCATGACTATTGTTAAAGAGAGAAATACCATTAATCTCCAATTTGAGTGGTAGTTTCTTGGAATAATAAAGCAACAGCAAGTAAAAGCACCTTCTTACTTTCTTTAAAAAAAAAAAAAAAAAGAAAGAAAGTTAACTTTAATAGCAGGCAGCTGGCAATAAGTCAAACGGTCAAAGGTCTTCACCAGTCCACTAGATCGTGTTTCATTTTGAAGTTTTAGTATGCATAAATGCACTTTTAGTTTCTATATTTTAGATTTTTTTTTTTAGTCTCTATATTTTAATTTTACCATTTTAGTCCCTAAATCAATTAATGCATTTCATTTTAGTCCTTTCCATTAGCCCACTATCGGAAATTGCTTAGGTTGCAGACAGAATTATTAAAATAATAATAAATTTTTTTTATTTTACTATTAAAAATGCCACATCAACTTATAAATTAAAAAAAATTATTTATTAATTTTAACTAAATAAAAAGAAATTAAAAACAGATCGTTTAAAAAAGAAATTAAACTAATTAAATTTTTTTAAAAAAAATCTTTACATTATGTTCTTCCCAGTCATCATGAAGAACATGTTCATGTTCTTCCTCAAATAATATGTTTGGTTGTCAAGGAAATTAAAAAAAATCAAGAACATGCCAACATGGAACACGTAAAATCAAAGGGCACAGATTTACAAAATACAAAAACCTTCAAAGATTCAAAACACAAAGAACATAAACCCAAACCCAACCCTCAATTTCTAGCAAACCCAGAACATCACATGAAAAATCAAATCCTCCATACAAACATCAAACCTAGTGTTGATGATCATTTTTGGAAGCCCAATAGAAAGAAGAAGCCCAACAACATGGGTAGAAAAGAGTTAGTAAGTGGATAGAAAAACCATTATGCCCAAATGGCAGGAATAATGGATTGCAGGCCCATGAAATAAACAAATTGGCTTTGAGGAAGTAGACGAGCCTAAAGGAGCCCGGAAAGAGAGAAGAAGTAAACTCATGAGCAGTATGTAATGTAGAAAAGTAAGAATGGGCCACAGCAGGCACGAAGTAATGAAAGTAAGGAAAGTAAGGAGTTGATGGAAAGTCAATGATGATGGAAATACGCATATACGCAGCGGAAAAATAATGAATCTACTTCATTCATTATTGATAACATATTCTATGTAAATTTCAGAATATAAGAATAAGAGAGTGTACCTTAGTGTGGTGAAATTCAAAAAACCAAAGATTGGAAGTTTTTGAGAACACCTTTAGTCTTCACTCCAATTCCATTAACGCCCAAAAGTGTGGTCTCTCAATCAGTTTCTATGAATTTGTTCAAAGGAGAATGAGAGAGTGTCTTCACTCACATACACCATTTCATGTTCTTACCAAAAATTCTATATGTTTCTCTCCTTATAATTGATTATCTAATTGGGCTAGCATTTTGGGCCTTTCCAATTGGGGTTTAATATGTGGCTTGGAGTGGGACTAAAAGGGAGCAAATAAGACACTAGCTCTAATGGGTCTTGGGCTTTTCTGTTAACTCTGGACAAGTCCAAAGTTACCATTAATTATATTTAATACTACTATATAAATATAATTGCATGATAGGCCTTATTAATAAATTATATCCCAAGACTTTATTGTATATGCAATCCCTTCATAAAATATTCATTGTAATACAAAGTCATGAATGTAGACTGCCACTTTGTAAATTACTACATTTTAATCATTGAATACCAGGTTTAATCCTTTAAGTTATTCATCATATATTTATAAAATCCAATTTCATAAATATATACTTTAGTAACTATTTACTAAAGTAGTTAGGCTTAACATTCTGAATAACAAACCCATTAAACTTATCTCAAGGGAATATTTTGTATCTCCGTTAAGAAACTATAAATTCCATATTGAGAATATATGTTCCATCAACACTAAATGTGGTTGCCTAACATACTGAGGTTTTGACCGTTACTTTAAATCTTACTCCTGATATATCAAAGCAACCTACACCTCATGATCAGATTCATTATTCTCTCAAGATTAAGAGTTCATGCAAATAGAAGTCATGAGATTTATTATTCATTTGACAGTTGTTAGGAAAATAATAAATCTCACAGTAGTCCAGTTCAATATGTCTTAATTCTTAAAACATATCAACATATCAATTAGAAGTCACTACTTTCATAATCAAGACAAATCATCTTAGTTAATATGTTATAGTCTTTGCAGATGAAATGCCCAATTTCATCACCGACTACGAACTATAATTCTGAGTTTACAAAGAATTTGTGATTGATATTTTCTGTGACTTTTTACTTAAATCACATACTATGCATCTCATGGACTACATGATAATGTCCAAATATTCATGTTAACATTATTTTAGATAATAATAAAACAACTTTATCAATTACAACATTAAGTCATACATAATGTCATACTTAATATCATACATAGCATTATACAATAGGATTTAAGAGCACTAATCATAACACATGAATCCCAAGGATGAAAGATAAGGTAATTAGGCTAAAGAAGCCCAAAGGAGTTAGTAAAATCCTATGGGAATGCAGAGCTAGGAAAATGGCCAAAAGGGCCCAAGGAAAGTAAATGGGCAAAGGATGCCCAATGTAACCAAAAAAGCCCAAATGACTATACTAAATCATTGAGGGAAGAATAAGCAACAAGCCCAAAGAGACCCAGCAGGCTTGGGTCAAATAACGCCATAGCAAGAATGGTAGAGCAGTACGACAGGATATGCAAAGATTGCAGAAAAGAGCAAGAGAGTGGACTAAAGGAGGAAAAGCCCACGGCCAAGCAAAAGCCTAGCCCTGAAAGGAGCAGGCTTTAAAGAATTAGAAGCCAGAAAATGGTTCACACCATAAGAAGCCAAAGGATGGGTGGCAAGATATGTAGACAAGTCTCTAGACCATGGCGGACGCATGAGCAATAGGTGAAGCACGCTCAAGGCCTAGACATCACCAGCCTGTACCCAGCTAATACAGGAGGTGGTGAGGTCATAAGTCAGAGGTAAGAGGGCATGGTTTGGTAGTGGGGAGAAGGGAAAACTTATTTTGGGGTTCCTGCTCAGGCTTTTTTGGGGGAAATGTCCTACTGGGATGACATACCACCCAAAGGAAGTAAGGATGAACTGGGACCACTAGGTGCATGCCATGAGGGATAGGAAGAGAGAGAGAGAGCACTCACACTATAGCATGGTAAGTAAACAAACAAAATAGTCTTCTTTGTTTGGTGTTATGGCCAGCACAGGTAAGTGGTGGTGGCTGAGCGACTGGTAAACCAGTAAGTGGCCAGCAAGGACACCTAGACCAGACAAAGGTTGTTAAAGGCTAAAATAGTGAAATCTGGTTACAATGGGCACCACAAAAAAAGGCCTTGTTGTGCATAGAAGGGAATCATGGTCAGGATCGCAATCACAAACACTATAATAGCAACCTCTAGGAGAGAATCACAACAAAATGAGTAAACACTGAGAAAGAAAAGGAAGAAAAATAAGAAAAAAAAAGAAAGGAAAAACTAGGAAGGATAGAGAATAGGGAGTATAGAATGGCAGGCATGCACCAATAGGTTGATCTCCTCTCTCCCTCTAAAGCCCTGCTCTCTATCAAAAAGAAGATAGAGGATCCTCATTAAACATAAACCATTCAGGCCCATTCCCTCAAAGCAATTAGCTTCTTTACCCTAGGAGATTTGTCACATTAAGGAAGTGGTTTACCTTCTTGGTTTCAGCTTCGTAGCATTACTTGGCATGGCAAATTGATTTTCCCCTCTTTAATTCAATAACCCCATTATTATTATTCCTCATTTATTTCTCTACTTTTGGCCTACGAGGTGCCTCTTGTCACTCCCTTTTTTTCAATTTGTCTACTATTTCTTATGTTATCTTTATTATATTTGTCTGCCATAACTTGCCTGCAGCAATTCTGTCTGCCATGAGCCTATGATTAAAGCCTGGCAAATGAGACGTGGTTTGTGCACAAACCGGACCAAAGTGAGTTGTAGTTAGACTGATCCCAATTCCCTTACTTAGAATACTTGGGCCTAATATCACAGTAGGCAACTTAGCCCAACATTGTAAAAAGGCCTACTACACCTAGAAACAAACCCATAAATTTCAAACACAAATTCGAGAAACCCGTAAACAAATCCAGAAATTTTAAACCCACCGATCTAATAGAGACCCACTGATTTGTGAGAGATTGGAGATAAACCACTACCAACCTCAACCCTTCCACTGTCACCGATTAGTCCATCAAGTCACTGTAACCCACACCAACGTCAAACCCATCCAATGATCCACCCTCACAAACCACCAGACCAACCACCACTTCACAACCATTGATCTGAGAGAGAGCTTTAGTGATTTTTCCAAATCCACGATCTAATAGAGAGACTTTAGAGCTTTAAAGCTTTAGAAAGATGAAAGAGAGAGGGAGATTTTGGTTTGAGAAAGAGATCTTTAGAGATTTTCATTTGGGTAAGCAAACCCAGATCTACGATATCTCGCTCTTAACCCAACCTCCAACCCAATCGCGCTCCTCCTCACTCAAATTCAACCACAGGTACTTCCCCACTCTGAGTCTAGCATAGAATGGAATGTAAAATGCCATAGCTGATTCTAGCTCCATAATTCGGCATTTGTGCTTCAAGAGTCGGTTGTGGAAAATGATTTCCGAAACAAACTGGTTTGTCCAGTACCATGAAGGAGCTAGGTTCTCTAGCACGATCCCGGCCAGCCCGGTTGCCACTAGACCTAACCCACCGTTTTCCAGAGCATCGCAACGTGAGGTCCACGAGTTTAACTGGTTGCAATTCGTGAGAATCTTTACGTTAAATGCTGCAGGGAGGTTGTACACATAGACCCGACCTAACCCATATTGGTCTTCTAGGTCGGGTGAGGTGGAATCGGAAGCTTGCGGTAGTTAGAATTGGCAGTCATCGTCGTGAGTATAGGTGTGGGGGTAGGGGAGATAGAGTGAGGGAGGGACAGAGCGGATAGTGAGGATCTGTTTTTTAATTTAATTAATTTAATTTCTTTTTTAAACGATCTGTTTTTTAATTTTTTTAATTTATTTAAAATTAATAAATAATTTTTTTAATTTATAAGCTAACGTGGCATTTTTAATAGTAAAATAATTTTTTTAATTATTATTTTAAGAGTAAAATACTATTTTGGTCTTTAAATTTTATCAAAAATTTGCTTTTCATTCCTAAACTTAAAAAATATAATTTTGGTCTTTAATTTAGTTTTTGTTTAAGCTTTTCTCTTTCTTTTCTCTTCTTTTTTTTTTCTTTTTTAATAATCTAATTTCTAGTTTTTTTTAAAAAAACTAGCTTTTAACTTTTTGTAACATATTTAACATAAAACTTACTAAAATTATATTTTTTGATAAATATTATGCAAATAAGCTATCAAAATTAAACAATTCACAAATGAAGCATCACTCTATATGTAACATCCCGACCCAACTTTATAATTAAACCATGTGTTTGAGTAGTTAATTATTATTTTAAGCCACTTTCTTTCTATAATTAATAGAAGAGTATTTAATAAACACAATATTTTATAATGCCTTTGAATAAGAATTGTAAAGGTTATAAATACTTGAAGGGCTAATTGTATTATGTATATATATTAAGTATGTACAAAATTATATTAAGTGGTTTAAGTTATTAAATATATAGCTATTGGTGTTTAATTAAGTGTATAAAGGTAAAGATTTATATGCAAAGTTATTTTATTATTTGGGCCTGTCTAGAATATAGAACTATGTGAGGGTGAAAAGTATAAATACTAAAAGTTGAAAAGGTGAGTTATCCTTTCTTTCCTTAGCAATACACATGAATCACCCAAGATATTTTTGCTTGACTTCTTGGCTGCACCATAAACTTCCTTGGTCCTTCTTGCTTTGCTTCTTTGTTTTCTTCCTTCTTTGTTCTTATTGGCTGCACCTTTATCTCTTCTTTGACTTTCTCAAAGAAAGAAGACTCAAGAAGCTCTCCCTCTCTATTCCCACGGGTCCAATTAAATCAAAAAATTCTCACCTCACTTTCTCTCTTTTCTCTTAAGGAAAGAGTTAGAAGCTCTCTTGAGTCCACGAGTTCACACACCAAAAGAAAGATAAAGCTCCAAATCATTTCTTCTTCATATTCTCTCAAAGAAAACTCTCTCAAGCTCTTTACCTCTCATACTTTTGGGTCCAACTACTAGGAAAGGGAAATCCTTTCATGCAAGAGTGATTCTACCTCTAATTCCCCTCAAGAACCAAAAACTTGGTAAGGGTTTTAACTACTTTCATCTTAGAATCCATGATTTTCTAAATGAATTTTTAGTAATGGTATTTGTGGTGTATAAAATTAGGAAATCATGAACTTATAAGTATATATATATATATATATATATAGTGTTTTAAGAAGCTTTAAATGTGTTGATAGTTTGTGAAAGGTAGATTAGGGTTTTTACTAATTAAGGATTGTATATGATTAAGGAAGTAAGAAAAAATTAGGATGAGTACTTTTGATGCTTCTGCTGGGATTTTTGTTGTGTGTGTTTTTGCTATAAATGGTTAAATAACTATATATAAGTGTTTTCTAATATGTCTAATGAGTTTATAAAGATCTCCATATGATAATAAGACTATTTGCAATCATTTTATAATTTTACAAGAAAATGTTTCAGAGCTGCCTCTATAACAGATTCTGTGTTTACACATGATAAATTATGTATTAAATTGTATAAGGTAAATTAGGATGCTAGGAGTAGTGCCTACGAAAGCTAAGACACATGTGGTTGTTATGGAAGTGGTCTCATAGAATTTGGATCAATATAAAAATAATGGGTTAATTTCTAATTTGCACGAAATTCTATTAGGACAGATTTGAGCATGTTGTCTTGTATGATATTTAGTAAATTATGGTTTTATACTTTGACTCCGAAATTGATATAGTATTTACTAGACATCCAGAGGTGTTGCTTTGTAAAATTGCATGAAGTTTGGATGTGAATTGATAACCCATTTGTATTTTATAAGGGAAGTACATGCTGCTAGAATAAAACAGTGAACAGTAAGGGACATGCCTAACTTTGAGGATTTAATTCTAAAGTTAGGGTGAATGTTTTGAGTTATAATTTAAATGCTTGTCATTTGGTATGTCTAGATCATAGATTAATTTTGTATAACTTAGTTTAAGGTTTAGTACTCAAATGAGGGGTTCTAAACCATCCTACTGTTGTTTTTATGAAGCTATCTTGTTCAATGCGTTGTATGTTGCCATGTGAGTGTATATGGTTATATGACCATGTTTAAAAGAGTTTATGTTTATGCATGCATTATTGTCCTAATCTCAAAGCACCTTTTGAAATGAAGTTAGCCCTTTTGGAGATATGATATGAATATGAGAATGTGGGTTTCTTTTTAGTTTGGTACATCATGGTATTGATGAATGTAACTTGTGTTTGGGGAACCTCTTTGAGGTGGGATTAGGACTTCTTTGATTCTAAAAGATAGGCTTTGAGATGAATGTGTAAGTTTATGATAAGGAATAACGGATAGTAATAAACTTTGATTTTGGTTTAGGTGTTACCAGCCCCAGGTCTAAACTCCTTTGGCTTTAGACCCTTGGTTCCTCTCCTTTCAGGTAAGAGATAAGTTATATGAGCATTTGATAAGTCACGAGGTTATTTTAAAGTGTATTATGCATTAAAAATGTTTTTGATTAGAGATATAACATATAATCATGTTTGAGACAAAGATATGTTCGTGAGCTTTCGAAATCTTATGTATATGATTTAAGCATATTGATGTTGTACTAATTCCACGAACAGGATGTTTTAAAGAAAAGAATGAAAATGCTATTATTATGAAATGTTATGCAAAATAAGAATTTCAATATGAGGTATAAGTATGAAACTTTTTCAGGTTATGTCCTCTGGTGATCTGAACTCTACCAGTAGGGGTTAATTACTGGCTTTTTATGGAAAATGTTATATGATTGGCCATTATAAGTGGGACTGGCTCTGCTGTACCCGCCCTTGTTGGTTACGGTCAACTTGTGAAGGAAGTCAACCGACCCCCATAGTTGAATGTATGTATTATGATGTGATCCCGAGAATACCTGGCATTGTGGGGAATGCTGGATGTCTAGCACTACAGTGCTAGAAGCCTTCCAAATAAGTACAGACTTATCAAATATGGACTAACAAATAAGTTATTTATGAACAGCTATATTATGTTATTAATCATGAAAAAATGATTTTATTTAAATGCATTATGAAAAGTTAAAAACCCTCATGAAAATAAGTTAATGATGAAAAGTAGTTCTTGAAAGATAAGAGTTTCTGAAGTTTTGTTATGCTTTAAAGATAAAACTTCTGATGAAAGTATAAGTTTATGTTGAAAAGTTATAAGATATTTTTTCTTTATGAAACGTTAAGTTTTATGACTATTAAAGTTATAATATTTTATGAGAAGAAGTTTATGAAGAAAAGTTTTGTTATTTTTTAAGATGTTTCTAGTTTAAGACAAAGTTACCAATTATCTGATTTAAGTTAAAATAATTATTTTGTAATGAAAATGCATATATATTGATTTTAAACAATCAATATTATATTTCGTTACTTTGTAAGACATGAAAGAAATTAAATCTGAAAGGTTTTGGTAATATTATTCTGATAAAAAAAAGGAGAACAATTATTTACCTATGAAAAGCATATAAGTTATTATTATGAATAGTATAAAATACTATGTATGAAAAGATGTTCTCTTATTTGAATATTCATAGAATGAAATGATTTGATTTACATGCATCCTAATTAAATTCTAATGTATCTTATCTTTACTGAGCTGTGTAGCTCACCCCTTCCATTCTTTCAATCAACAGGTTTTAATTTAGAGCAGAGGGAGCCTTAGTTGAGTTTTGGAATGAGCTAGTTTTAGTTTTAATGTATAGATCCCAAATTAGTAATTTGATGTTTAGTTTTGTAGTATTATGTGTCTTAGGATCTAATGAAAGTTGTGTACCTTAAAGCATTGAGAGATGTATTATGTGAAATTTAGAATTTGAGTAACTAGTGGATTATGTTATTTTTTGAGAACAGCGTAGATGCTCTGAATGTTAAGTGAAAAGTTAGATCATTTAAGTAAAGAAACAAGAATGAATAGAAAGAGGGAAGCTTTTGTAAAAGTTAAGTTGATTTTTGTTAATATCAGGTTTAAGCTTAATATTAGCATGCCAGTCATGGTCACAAATTCGGGTATCAGGTTTGGGGCGTGACTATATACTCACCTAAGATCCATCCCTATGTGAGTGATTGTGATATGTTCCCATTACACCGAATACCAATATGTCCCATGGTATATTTCACAGAGCATATATCCCAAGAGCTTATCACGGCATGCATGGTCTCAATTAGTGTGACATGAGTAAGAAAGACTTACATAGTTTCATGAATTGTAATTAACAAAAGTTGAAGAACATTAACATTGTTTTGCCCAATGTCTAATATGTTTATATAATAATATTTATGCTAGGCCTAAAGCCTTATAATTCAATTGACACATTTTAATGCTTTCAATGAAGATATCTAAAATTAAAATCTCCACCACCCCCACCCCCAAAAAGGCCCCCAACTATCCTTGGAGAGAGAGCATTTGTAATGAGTTCTCTAAAATAGGACAACAACCCTATATGGAAAAAAAAAAAAAAAAAAAAAAAAAAAAAAAAAAAAAAAATCCCACATTTGCTTCCCTAAACATTAGCACTTGTTCATTTGTTGAGAGAACAAAAGAAAAATAAAGAAAGGAAGATGAAAATAATAATAAATATTAAAATAAATTGAATAGAGAATAGAGAATCATGTGTATATTTTGAAAAGTAATTAGTTAAAATAGGAAAAAACACTACTTTTTCTCCACACACACAAAAACAAATGCTATTTTAGTACACCAAAAAGTTACTTTATCTATTTTAGCATAACATTTAACAATACATCCTATATCCCAACTTCTATTTTATCATTATGACACATTAAAATATATTAAAAATATACCCATTGGTATAAAAAAAATACAAAGCCTAGCCACCACCCACAACCCACTAGTACTACAAAATGCAAGCCCATCACCACCAATTGCCACCAAAATCAACCAAACATCACTCAAAATTAACCCAATCACCATTGGCTTCTATAAAAACAACCCAAAATCAACCAATCAACACTAGTCCAAAACCACCAAAAACCCAAAATTAGATCAACCCAAAATCACCAAAATCAACTTAAAATCAAAAGAGTGAGGTCAATAGAATTGGCAGCATGGTGAGAGGTAGAGAGTGAGAAAGGGATGGTTGAGAAAGGGATAGAGACAAAGCAAATAGACAAATAGGTTAAGAGAGAGAGAGAGAGAGAGAGAGAGAGAGAGAGAGGAGAATTGGTGATGAGAGAGGAGAGAGGAGAGAGAAAATATAATTAAAAAACTAAGTTAAAAAAATTTAAAAAAAAAATAGCATGGTGCTACAGTACCCTAGTTTTAGCACCATGCTATTTTTTTAGGCATATGACACATCTAATGTAGATGGTCTTTTGGCATTTGGTCATTGGTGTGCTAAATGCTAAATATTTAGCATTTAGCACATCTAATGCTAGTGCTTGTATAACTCATTTAAAATAAATAAAAAAGAAGAAGAAAGCAGGAGTGTTAAAAATTGAATGCTAGAAGCCACCTAAAAATCGAAGCAGGCACATCACACACACTGTCCACATAGATGAGCCGCTAGTACCAAGAAAGGTTAGCTAGAAAAAGATTAAGACGAAGAACACTAAGATGAGCACTGAGAAAACATCTGGAATTTATTTATTTGTTTTTTTTTTCAAGGATTAGGATGGACAGATAGAGAGAATGATCTTTGTGTGTGTGTGTGTGTGTGGTGGTGGGGGGGGGGGGGGGATTGTTTGTTCTTAGAGATAAATAGTCTCTCTTTTGGCAAATTTCAATAGGTAAAAGTTAGATTTAATGAATTTGTCTAGTATTAATTTAGATTTTACCAAATTTCAATAAATGAGTTAATGAATTTGTCTACTATTAATTTACATTTTAATTTTGTTAGGTGAGTTTTGTCTAATTTTAATTTTGTCTCTTCACCTTCATCTTCAAGAAAAGGGCCTTATTATTATTATTATTGGTAAAGGCCTAAAGAAGCCTTAATTTATCTCAAAAAAAAAAAAAAAAAAAAAAAAGAAAAGAAAGGAAGAAGCCTTAATGAAAATGTACACATACATATATTATATTATATTATTGGTTAAAAAAAAGGGCTTTCTATCATTTGGGGCCCTTAGACCATTGCCACCGCCTATATGCTCTAGTTGGCCCTGCTGGGATGTCATGAACACAATAGAAAATGTCAACCAGTTGAACTATTCTTGAAGATCTTTTAAAATTTTAATTACTCTATTAAAAAAATTATGTAATAAACTTTTGTTGATAGAGTATAGGATGAATGAATTTTATTCAGCAGAGAAGCTGAGGTATGCATACAAGGGCAAGTAGTTGGGTTTCAAATTCAAGTGCATTATGTTACAGCGTAAGTCCCTCATTAGATAACTACACCACTGCTAGGTTGTTGGAAGCTTCTGGAAGGAATTTGGAACTTAAGAAGATGACTGATGCATATGCGGATAGTTACAGTGCTGCAGATGTTACCAAACAGCCCTCATATAGTAGTTTCAACTGAGTCCCGTACAAGTATAGATTGATATTTCAGTTAGTTCTTAAGACAGTTAAAAAACAATACCGTAATACTAAACAGCCAACTAGTGACAATTATGCAGTAACAGTTGTATAAATAGGCATATAGAGTTCATTTTTATGCTTGGTTGATTTTGATTAGTGAATTGATTGGCCTAATTAAGTGCTATTTTGAGAACCTTGAGTTCTTTGTAGAGGTGTTATCCACCTGTTCGCTGTTCTAAGCACCCCAAGCCATTTTCCTAATCAATATATTACTAAAAGCTGAAGCGTAGCATTTAATGCTGCTGCTCTCACGTTGAGCCACGTCAACGTCCATGTCATCATCTTTTTTTTTTTTTTTTTTTTTTTTTTTTTTCCATTTTCTTATAATTATTTATAATTTTTTTATTTCATATTTACACTTCTCCAACCTTTCTCCCTCCCTTACCTTTTCATCTCCCCACTACTTCTCTAACCTTTCTCCTTCTCTCATTCTCTCACCTTCTCATCTCTCCACTACTCTCTACATTAATATCATTCTTCATCTTTCCTTTCATCTTCCTCTATTTTTGTCTCTTCTTATTCACACTCTATTACTATAAATTTGTCACTATCTCATTCATTCCATGCATAGTTTTCCCTTACAAAAAAAAAGGTTCTCTCTCTCTCTCTCTCTCTCTCTCTCTCTCTCTCACACACACACACACACACAATTTTTGAGTGGATTTTTATTTTTTATTTTTCTTGCATCTTCGCTTTAGGTTGATAATTTTTTATATTCTTTAATCTACTTTAGGTTAATGTGATTCAGTTCTTTCTCTCTCTCACTCTCTCTCTCTCTCTCTCTCTCTCTCTCTCTCTCTCTTTTTTGGTTAAAGAGGAGCTGCATTAAGATTAACTAGCCATAAATGGCGATGTTCTGGCTGAAAGCCTTAAAGTACACAAACCATTAGCATCCGCATTTAAAATATTACAAAAGTCATCGCTAGGCGGTGCATTAAGTACAACAAAATTTCCAAAGAAGGAGCAGCTAGCTCTAGCGAGATTGTCGGCGCATCTATTCGCCTCTCTAAATACATGGGTGATCCTGACATGCTGGAATTGCTTCAGGAGGTACCTGCAGTCATTAAGTAGAGCAGCACATGAGTTATTAATATCTTTCTTAGACTGCACAAGGTTTACAACAATTTGGGCATCTAATTCAACATGCAGGTGGTTAATACCAAGTTGGGCTGCAAGCAATAGCCCATCCCTCAAGGCCCAAAATTCAGCAGCCACACTTGTAGCCAGCCCAATGTTTCTCATGTAGCCCATAACCCACTTCCCTTCATGGTCACGGATAAGGCCGCCCCCCCCAGCAGTACCCGGATTCCCCTGTGACGCCCCATCAGAGTTTAGCTTGAACCATCCTTGGTCTGGTTTGTACCAGCAAATCTGACTAACAGTGCAATGCCTTGGATTATGCCTCCTACTCACGCAATAGAAGAATTCACGTGCAATCTGGATGCACGTCAGGTGAAGGTTGGGATTGATAGGAGCATTATCAAAGACTACTTTATTTCTATGCCTCCATAAGCACCAAAGAGCAAATGGAAATTGGATATTCCATGAAAAACCATTAGCAAGGATATGGTTACTGCTAACACAGCTTTGCTTGATCCAATCCAATGGATTTAACTGCAGAAAGTTAGAGAAGATTTGGGGCGTACCCAATTTCTTCCAAAATGTAAGTGCAAAGGAGCAATCTCTTAAGAGATGGATGATGGATTCCTCATGGCAATGACAAATGGGGCATGCCGTGTGGCATGTAATGCCTCTGTCAGCAAGAGTTTTCCGCACCGGTAAACTATTGTGAAAGCAAAGCCAGATGAAATGCTGAATTTTTGGTAAAGTATCAATTTTCCACAGCCAGCCGCCAGAGAAGGCAGTGCTGTTGGCTCCATCATCACGCGCCAACTCATATGCCGAGGCTGCACTGAATTCCCCATTTTGTGAGAGTTTCCATACAAGAGTGTCCTCTTTGTCACCAAACATTTGCATAGGTACAGCTAGGATTTTCTCCAACACTTCCTTTGGCAAAACAAATGAAAGTTTCTCCCAACACCATCTTCCTTCTTGAAACACATTTGCTATTGTTAGCTGAAGGTCAGATTGAGTGAGCGGGCCTTCAATTAGCTTCCTTACTGAATCTCCTTTTATCCAATTACTTCCCCAAAAGAGAAGCTTTGAATTTGTGCCAGCAATCCAACCAACCCCTTTTTCAAAAACAGGGAAGCCCGCCTTGATGGCAGACCATACAGAGGAGCACGGAAGCTTTTCAGGATCTATGGAACTTCTTCTTGCCCGTGAGCAATATTTATTCAGGATAATTTTTGTCCATAGCGCATCCTTTTCATGGTAAAGTCGCCAGTTGTGCTTAGCAAGAACGGCGATATTTTTTGCTCTCGCTTGTTGTATGCCAAGTCCACCTTTCTCCTTTGGCATGATAATCTTGTTCCAGCCAACAAGATGAAGCTTTTTCTTTTCTACGGTAGAGCCCCATAGAAAGTCCCTGCTTATTTTATCAATTTTTTCACATAAATGGACTGGCAGAACAGCCCCTTGCATCACATAATTGGGTATTGCTGTAAGAGTAGATTTAACCAGCACACATCTTCCAGCAAATGAGAGGAATCTTGCTTTCCAGCCAGCGAGTTTAGAGAGCATTCTTTCAGCAATATAGTTATACTGAGATCTTGCTGCACCCTTATGCTTTAGGGGCATTCCCAAATATTTTCCTAAGCAAGTAGTTGCTTGAATGCCCAAGGAATTACAAATCCTATCCTTAGTATCTTCCTGGATGTTTGGAGAGAAGTAAATCCGAGACTTTTCTATGCTGATAATTTGCCCTGATTCTAGACAAAATTTGGTTAGAACTTCCTTAATGGTTTTAGCTCCTGCATCATTTGCTTTAGCAAAAAGCATTAGGTCATCGGCAAAGAATAGGTGTGAGACCTCCACATTATTTCTAGAAGCTTTCATAGGAATCCATTTATTCTCCATGCAACCCTTATTAATAAGGAAGCCAAGATATTCCATGCACAAAATGAAAAGATATGGAGAAAGAGGATCCCCTTGCCGTAGCCCTCTAGAAGGTTTAAAGGGATTTAACTTCCCCCCATTAAACAAGATTGAGATGCTTGTAGAGGAGATGCATTCCATGATCAAGTCAACGAGCATATGAGGAAAGTTGAAAGCTTTGAGGACTTTATATATGAACGGCCATTCAAGGCGGTCATAAGCCTTAGCAAGATCAACTTTAATGGCCATGAAGCCCACTTTGCCTTTTTTCCTATCCAAGGAATGGATGAGCTCTTGAGCAATAGCAAAATTATCTAACCCCCTTCTCCCCGGGATAAAGGCTGCTTGGTTAGGGGCAATCAACTTCTCAAGAAGCGGCCTAATTCGCCCCACTATGATTTTAGTAATAACTTTGTAGATGGTATTGCATAGGCTGATCGGCCTATAATTGTTGAAGCTCTCCGGATTCGGGCACTTCGGGATTAGAGCAATCAAAGTTTCATTTAGATACTCTGGAACCACTTTAGACTCAAAAACATCCCTAACTTCCTTACAAACTGGACCTTTGACATCCTCCCAAAAATATTGAAAAAATCCAGCATGGAGTCCGTCCACTCCCGGAGCTTTAAAGGGCTTCAAAGACCATAAGCCCTGTCTAATTTCCGCATCTGTGACTGGAGAGCACAAGCAACCCTTATCCTCCTCAGATATGATACAGCAAGGAAAATTGTCAAGAGCCGTAGAGGAATTAGAGCCATAAAGGCCAGTCTCAAACAGCTTTTGATACTCCGATAGAATAAAAGCTTTAATTCCATCCTCATCCGTAATCCACTCTCCAACAGAATTTTTAATGCTACGTATCTTATTCCTGTGTCTACGAACAAGAGTTGAGACATTGAAAAAGGACGTGTTGCGATCACCACATGCAGCCCAGTTGAGACGAGACTTGAGGGCCCAGTATTCCTCCTCCTGTTGTATAATTGCAGTGTAATCCCTTATGAGATCCTTTTCAAGCTGGACAAGGAACTGATTAGGATCATTAGACAGGGCTTTCTGAGCTCCATATAACCTTGCCAACACTTTTCGTTTACGGGCAAAAATGTTACCAAATACATCTTTATTCCAAATCTTAGCTTTCTCTGTGAATAATTTTATGGCCTGCCCTAGATTTAGGTGCAATCCCCACGATCCCTTTACGACCTCAGGGAACTCAGGATGGTGCAACCACATGGTTTGGAACCTAAATGGCTTATCAAGCTCAGAAGGGGGGGGGGTCGGTATAGCTCAAGGAGAACCGGGCAATGGTCTGAAAACACCCTAGGCAAGTGGGTAACAGAAGCTTCAGGAAAAAGAACCCTCCACTCAGAATTAGCAAAACACCTATCAATGCGCTCCAGAACCAGGTCAGTAACTTGTCTTAAATTTGACCAAGTGTATTTAGGCCCAGCAAACCCAAGGTCCAGGAGATTACAATCATCTAGACAATCTTTAAAATCAAGGGCACGATTAAGATTAACCCTCCTGCCCCCAAACTTATCCTCACCACAGAGGACCTCATTAAAGTCACCAAGTAATAACCAGGGCAAATTATGAAGATGTGCAACCTTAGATAAATTAGACCACAGAATTTTTCTCTCAGCCAAACGGGGACTAGCATCAATAGGAGAAATGAGCCAGGTAAGGTTAGAATTGTGTACCTGTACAGTAGCATGAATCTCTTGTTCTGTTGCTGAGAGCACAACTATATCAACCTCCTCTCGCTTCCACAAGAGCCAAAGGCCACCCGCATAGCCAATAGTCTCTGTAGTGAAGAACCCATCAAAAGGAAGGTCCTCAATGATTCTAGCTGCACGGTCACCACTAACTCTGGTCTCTGTGATGATCAAGATAGATGGAAAGTGATTCACCATCATTTCTAACACACATCTCTTGAAATCCAACCCTAGGGCACCTCTACAATTCCACAGTAATATATTCATCTTTGCACAGTGGTTGTTAGGAATTTCCACTGGTTCAGTTCCCATTCTGGCTGTGGCAATCATGCTCCATCCCAACCTCCTCAGCAGGTCCTTGGATGCCACCCATTCCGGCTTCCACACCGTCATATAAGTCAAGATTCCCTGTATGTCCTCTCTGCAACACAAGAGCAGATCGCACTTCTTGGCTTGGCTGAGAGTCTGGAACAACTTCAATGTGGGAAAATTCCCCATGTGGGATACAGCCAAGCCCCTGAAGTCTATCACTTTCCTTTCCTGTATCAACCATCCGGATTCGTCCAAGTGGGGCATTACCAATGGCCTTCTGAGCTCGTTCAACTCTTGTGCTTCCTTCATCGTGATTAGAGGCGCATCCGTGAGAAACTTCCACCATGGATTCGGAGTTGTTTCCCATGCCGGATGGTCCAACCGCAAGTTCCCAGTTCTTACACTTGTTGGGGTTATCGGAAGGCTGTGCTTCCAAGCTGCAGACAACTCCTCGTCGAACCACCCCAGCGTGTCCGTCGGAGCAGCTCTGATCTGAGCTATTACCTCGTCTGGGATGGCCATGGCCCTGTTCCTGTGCCATATCACCCACCCCGTTGAAGGAAAAGGGGGAGAGGGGTGCTTGGAAAGAGACATTAGTAGCGTTAATGCTACCCTTAAGCGAGAGAGCTTTTTGGCTGGAGGATGGTTCTGGGTTCGGCCTCTTCAAGGATTTGAATCCTTTTGCATTAAGATTCTTTTTGTCATGAGAAGACACGGAGGTTTTCCCTTTCCTTATCACATGATCTGTCCGCTGCTCCAAATGTACATCATGCTCATGGTTCAATGCACTTCGACTGACACTACCGCTGCCTTTGGCACCTTCAGCACGTCTATTTGGCGTGTAGGATCTAGCAAGATCACGTGAGTCAGTTGCATTGCCCACAGTTTCAACGGCTCCAAGTCCCTGACCAGCCTTGAATTGAAATGTCAACTCAGGGTTAAAAGACGTCTGACTACTGCTAGAAAAGCCTTTTTTGCCCTTAGTTGGTCTGGAGCTAGTCTCAGGTTGCTGACTAGGACTTTTATTTCCAACACCTCGTCCCAACTGGACTGATCTTTTCTTTTTTGTGACTAGCATCCATTCTCCATAGTTAGAATCTTTAGTTTGATCCATACACTTCCCATCAGCATGAGAGGCCGCATGGGACTCCGGATCAACCTCACCAGTCTTCGTCATTGGCTGGACCCGATAACTACAATTCTCCAGCTTATGTCCCAATCTGCCACAGCAGAAGCAAAGTGATGCAATTCCTTCATATAACACCCTTTGACGTAGCTTCCCAAGTCTAACAGCCGTTATCAACGGTTTTGTGAGATCAACCTGAATACAAAGGCGTGCATAGCTTGCTCTCGTGCCCATGGCAGTGTAGGAATCAATCCTAAGAACAGGCCCAATGGAACTACCAATTTCTCTCAGGACAGAGGAGTCGTAGAATTCTATAGGAAGCTCAGGGAAACGAATCCACACAGCCACAGCAGAAAACGTAGCTTCTGAAGCTTTGAAGTAAGGCTCCCAAGGCTTGATGGCAAGAAAATGCTCACCAATAAACCAAGGGCCACCACGAAGCACCTTGTCATAGTCGGAGTCATCACTGAATTTGATAAGAAAAAAATCATGCCCAAGGTTAACACAATCCATCCTAGCACTAGGTTTCCATAAGGTGTTGATTTTAAAAGTGAGATAACTGTATCCTACAGATTTACCATACACTTTCACAATCAACGCCTTTGTCCATGGAGCTCTAATACGAGCTTTAGTTTCCTTTGAGAGCTTGATATCAACCATGCCCTCAACAAGCTCTTCTAGTTCTGAGTCAGAATCTTCCTCTGTTTCTTCAGCTGTATCAAAGCTAAAGGCCTGGGCATAAGCACCAGGAATGTCACCGATTAAACTCTCTTTATAGCTAACCTGTTTGCGAGGAGGAACAAACGATTCATTACGTGAGTCATCCTTAAATTTCTTCACACTTCGTACCAGCTCTGCTTCTTCTTCACTTGAACTCTGCGCTTGTTGCTGAAACTCTGGTTCCATGGCTTAAAACTCTCTCTCTCTCTCTCTTTGATTGTTAAATGTTATCCTATTGCATTATAAAGGATTAAATATAAAAAATATAATATTATTCTAATACATAGCATGATTTGGATAATTTAGTTTGGCAGTTACTGTAATTTGATAGCATGATTTTTATAGTGCTCAATTTAGATGTTAAATTATGAGACTTTAATCATTTTTGTTTATTTTTTAATCCATTGTGGTGGACAAAGTACTTTTAATAGTATTAAAAGTACCCTATAATGCAATTTATTTAGAGACAAGCAAAGGTTGGCTAAACAAAAGTTATTGGATGAGAGACAAATTTTATCTTTCGCAATTTTACTTTAATTATTATTATTATTATTGTAGGGCGTAAATGATTTATGGGCCAAGCCAAGGAGGATTATGGCCCAAGTTCAACGAAATAGCCTTTGGGTACCGCCGAGGGTAGTTCAGTCCTCGGCAGACCCAAAGTTCCCCCTCATAAAGAAGGGTAAAAATGGTATAAAACTGAAACTCGGAAAAAAGATCTAAAATATCCGGGGAAAGCTGCTGTTATTATCATTTAATGTTCTGAACCCGACAGGGCCGCATTCTTTGGCTTCTACAACCACCCCCAACGACTTTGGGGGATAGACTGATGGGACAAGTATCAGCCTTGGAAAGATTGACCCTACACGTGGATGAAGGATAAATGGATACAGGCGAGTATAAAAGGAAAACTAAGTAACCTTGGGAAGGGGCTGGGAAAAATGGCCAAGAAACGAGAGCCTCCCAGCCCACCTCCAGGAGAACGACTCTAGGGGTGACGATCATTTAACCTTGTATGAACGCCATGAAAAACCCATCGCCTATCGATCAAGGCCTAGCCTTTCAAACCCACGCTCTACAAATGATATTGTTAGGGCCGTTTTACGTGCGAACCCGACACTGTTACGGTCCGCCACGAATCGTGACCCTACAATTATTATTTTATAACAATGCATATATAGAAATTTAATTCTTAGATTTTGCTAATAATTGATTATTTGATAATATGTTTTGGGTGGATGAAATTACAATTTACGCAAAGAAAATAACCTTAGTAGATTATAAATAACAATTTTTTTTCCTAATTGGTCCAATTAATCATAGTTAAGTTTTATTAATTTTTTTAGTTACTTTTTTCAGTGTTTTGGATTGTAGGCAGAAAAAATAAGTTTGAGAAAGTTTGTCTAATACTAAAAGAATAATTTTTAAATTTTCTTTTCTTTTTAATGATTCACAAAATGTTATAAATAACTTTTATTAAAAAATAAATATTTTCGTTAAATTGCCTTTTGAATTTTTGAGAAAAATTGTATTTTTTTTTCATTTTAGTTCAACAAAAATTATTAAATTTATGATTGTTTCTATATTACATTTATGATTATTCTTATAATGAGGTTCTGCCATGTGGCACTCTATTAGAGTGATTTGCATTTAGCTTTTGTCTCTTTCTTCTTCTCCATTTTCGCCCCAAATTTGCTTTAATCAATTTCAATTATTCAATATTTCCCTCTACTATTTCCAATAAACTCTCCTTCCTCATTTATTACTTCAACTCTCTATTAATTCTGTCCAAGTGTCCCACGTATTATATATTATCCATCCACTCACAAGACTTCTCATCTCCTCATCAAAACAAAAAATGGTTAACAATTCTCCCTTTATTTACTTTCCCATTAAATCACATTCATCATTTTGGCCCTCCTTTAACTCTATCTTTTTGGGCTCTTCCTCTTCTTATCAAAACCTTCAATGCCTGCCCCTTTGGAATTAAATCCCATTCATTTGTTTTTTATTTATTTATATATAGATTTCCAATTCTCTCTCCACCACTGCAGAAGTCACCAAAGTACAAGCAGAGTTGGAAAGTCCCTTTAAGGTGAGTTTTGCCTTTTCTGTTTTCCCCTCCATCTTCATTGGTTTGTTTGGTACAAATTACATTTTCTCCCATTATGCAGAAGATTAAATGTTTGATTTTAACGTTATAAAAAACTCTAATTGCTCGCTGCAGGACAAAGGAAAGTGTTGCGGTAATATAGAGGATGCAAGTGTAAAGCGTTTGTAGGTGGCTTTTTGTGTAATGGGTCTTTCAAAAAATATATTATTATTGTTTTACAAGGCTCATGGCATGATATATTATGGTTCAATTTCTGATTCATTTGGAATATTAAAAAATGTGATAAAAATAACATAGATAGATAAAATAGGAAAGCAACTAGACCATGTTGATTTATTTTATAAAATGTCAATGTTTATGCATATTTCTTTTGTGTGTCTCTTTATATTCAATTATATAAACATTTTAAATGTTTTAAAAACTCTTTAAATTGATTAGAATGGAGAATGTTAATATATGAAGCTCAAGAAGTATTGCCAAGATAATAGGGATGTTTTTTAGCGTTAGCAAATCAGTCAATACTGCATTGCTCTCGAGTATAACTTAGAAAAATGGTATGTGCATATAACTCTTTTGGTGTTTATTTTATTTATTTTTTTGGTAGGAATTTTGATGTGAAGTAAGGAATAAGTTTTTCATGGCCATACTTCTTACTTGGATGTTTTCCAATGACTCTTTGTAATGTACACATTTTGATTACTTAAAATTTTTCATATAGATGTTGAATTGGATCTGTAGTTAACTTTTTTGTTTAGGCTTGGTGCATCACAAAGAGGTCCCCTCTTCTCAACAATGTCCAACTCTCTATTCACAATCAATGTAACCATTTTCCTTTTATGTAATAAAAGAAGTGTTTGTCTTCAACTTGCTAAGTTGCTAGGTTCTTTTTCTATGATCACAGGTTTAAATGTTGTGCTTTGGGTGAAAGCTGAATACCCTGAAGAGGTAGGCGATTCCAAAGCTACTAAATGATTCTTCAGAGAACAAGAGTAGTAAAGTTGCTTTGGAAGAACCATGATTTTCTTAAAGTCAATCAATGTCCATGTAACTAAATTTCAATAAGCAATGAGTAAAATGTATAAATTTTTTTGCTCATAAGTGTTTCATTTTTTTTCCCCTCTGACTTCTCCATGAGATGGGAATTTGGCATATAGTTACAAATTTTTCAGGAAAATTAGCCCACTAAGAGTTTCCATTTCCGTATTGCACATGTATATATTCCAATCAATACCTCAGCATAATGAAGCGATTCTTCATTATTCCATGGTATCACAAAAACAAACGTTGGTGTCAAACCAGATTTAGCATATGAGCATATGCATATGATCTAGATATTTAGATAATTTACATAACTTTTTTTACAAAAGTATAGATTGTATGATAAATTGCAAACTAAATCATGTTCAAACGTACACATCTAAATGTTGCTTTGACCATGGTGTCATTTCTCTTTCCTAGAACAATTCAGGTTAAAAAAATGGACATTTATAAATAGTTTTGTCTTGAATAAGTTTACATTTTATAAAAGTAAACTGTTTATAAATGGAGTTTATAAAAGCAAACTGTTTATTATGTAGGTTAACAATTAATTATTAATCTCTTAGCTTACAAAATATATATTACATTATATCAGTTATGAATAATGCTAGAGATACAAACTATTTTATAAAAAAAAATTTACAAATTATTGATGTGGTGAGTGATTATTGGTAAATGAAAAAGTGATATTAATGATGGGCCTAGATGAAAACCAATAAGAGATTGACCACATCAATATTTTGTAAAAATGTTGTAAAATAGTTTGTGACTGTAGCATTACTCATCAATTATATCCCATTAGAAAAATAAATATATAATTTTGAGTTTTAGACTAATAATTATAAGTTCCATGTACTTATTTCTTCTTTCACTTATCAATAAATAATAAATAAATAAAAACAACGTCAAAATTTCCCGCGCATCGCGCGGGTTTACGGCTAGTGAATTTAATAGAACATATAAATACAATAATTATGTTAATTCACGTCTTCTAAAACATACAAGAAGTTCTTTAAAATAGCAATAGTCCAACCAGAGTTTAAGACATTTCAAATCTTATCCATTCAAATTCAAAACACCACTGCAACAAACATGGGAAAGGATTTATAGTCACCTGAAGTATCCAGCAACGGAATTAATTAAGGAAAAATATTTGCTTTATAAAGAGAATAACAAGATTCATGAGAACCGTAACCATGCATCATCGTCCTTCTAGACTATTCGTTAATTCATTATTTGGTTCCGGTCAACTAGAAGAAGTTGAACTGGATTGGTCTCTCCTTATGGAAAAGGCTGGTTGTTTGTGAGTTGGAAGGTTCACAGTTTCACCATCAAGCATCTTGATAATAATTGACATGGTGGGGCGATCACTTGGGTCATGTTGTACACATAAGAGACCAATATTTAGGCACTTCACAAACTGATCTGCAATGCAAGTTTCTCGTAGGGTCTCGTCCATTAAATCCAACAGCTTGTTATGGGTCCACATCTCCATGCCTATGACAGTAAACAAGCATTGGTATGAAGTAAAAAATTACCAAAGCGTAGGTTATTAGAAAAATTAACACACCTACATAGCCTATAATGAAACAAAATATGATGAGAATGAAGATGGTTATGAAAATTCAACACACTTACATAACTTAGAAGGCTCATTGCTTCTTTTGACTAATAAAAACTAGTGTCCTTTCCACTTATAATCTCAAGTAAAACTACACCAAAACTAAAAACATTAGATTTGATTGAAAAGATTCCACCTAATGCGTTCTCTAGAGACATATAAGTATATAACCACTACATCCAATAGTTGTATAAATTATGCTATTAGCAAGACACTTCTTTATGCATATTATCTAAACAAAGTTAGTAGAATCAAGATTTGCCATAATACATAAATGGTAGGCCAAAAACAAATTGACCCATTTTAATTAATTAATTGATTAATTAGCCAAGTTTATTAATTAATCAAATTAACATGCAAAACGCGTGGTAGCACAAACAAATTACCAATTAAACTAAGTATACGGGAAATTAAATTAACACGATGATTTATTTACGAATAGGAAAAATCAACACAGCAAAAACCCCATTAGGTGATTTTAAGGTCACCATTGCCGAGAATCCACTATTATCAAAACAAGCGGTTACAAGTAAAGGAATCACAGTACCTTCTACCAACTTACAGTTGAACCCTTATCCCAATACTCAATTGGACTTGTTCTGTAGTGACAACCTCTCCTTGCAATGCTCGGCTCTCAGTACGCAACTTCAATCATCAATTAGAAAAGGTTGTTGGCTGCAAAGTTCTTCAGTTCATCCAAACGATGAAGATTGAGAAGATGCTTGGTCACAAAACCCTACAGTGCACAAACACAACAACTTTTTCACAAGAACGAAGAATTAAGGCAAATTCTGTCTCCGGTCACAATTTGCTTAAACAAAATTTGCTTAACACTTGTGCAACTTGTGTCACTTTTGATAGCCCTTAAAATAATCCTTTTATATGTTTAGCGTTGTGAGAAAAGAAAACTCAAACACATAATCTCGGATTTGAGTCAAAACAGAATTGAAATTCTGTTTTTTATAAACCTCGACAGATGGCTATCTATCGAGCAACTGTCGAGCCACAGGGCTAGAACAGCTCTTCAAGCTCAATAGATACTAGCTATTGAGCTTTAATAAACTTTGCACTTTTCAGCTTGAATCATGAACAGACTTGCATGACTTCAATACTTGATCTTGAAACAAAGTTTTTTAAAGTATTAAACACATCTTAGATCTACCCAAATACAAGTAAAGTGTGTTTTATCAAACGATTAGTCAATTACATAAAATAGTAATATATGTTCCTAACAATAAACAATCAGCTACAACAATCATATTGTGCATAAGAAACATACTAAGTTCCAGCTAATTTTGTTGTGTTTGCCTTCGTTTGTTTGCCACCAACAATCCTGGCCAATCCAAAGTTAGATATATTGGGTTCATTTCATGGTTTAGAAGAACATCACTGGTTTTCAAATCTCTATGAATGATCCTTAATCTAGAGTCTTAGTGAAGATAAAGAAGCCCTCAAGCAATTTCCAAAATGATGTTGAAACGCATCTCCCAGTCCAAAAATATGCTTTGCTTTTGATCTTGTGTTTTTTCATAATTCCATTTCGCATTTGAAAAAATAATTTTAGCAACTAAAATAAGAAATAAAATCAACATAATATGGATAGTAGATAATGGAAATAGGTCTAGAAACCAACCAAATATGAAGAAGTCTAAACTTTTGTTAGCCATGTACTCATAAATTAAAATCTTTTCATTCACTTTTATGCAATATCCATAGTTGACATGTACAATAATGACCACTAAATGTTGCTGAGATTACCTTGTAAACAGGCCCATAGCCTCCTTGTCCAAGCTTGTTTTCATCTGAGAAGTTATTAGTAGCAACTCGTATGCTTTCCAAATCATAAGAAGGTACATCTATTCCTTTCTCATCTTCTTCTTGGAACTCACCTGAATCTATCAAGTCTTGGACATAGCTTTCACTATATAACATGCGTTGTACTCGACGTCTTTGGTCAATTTGTCTATTTTCTAAATTCAGAAGACACTAATCTTAGTTCACATGTTAATTACATGGAAGAACTTGTAACAGGTTTTTTTATGATTCAATCTAACCCAAAATAAAATATATAAAAATAAAAAATCAACGTGCATGGTACGCATTTTGCAAAGTGCTTACCTTGTCTTTTGGTCATCTTTCTTCGCCATATGTAGATAAAAGTAATGGCACAGAGAACAATCACACTAGTTATTCCAACAATCGGAAGCAATATCATTCCTTTTTCTGATGGTGAAGAAACTAAAACAAAGAAAGATGACTTGTCATACTTCAGTGTATAGAATTTGAATAGAAATCTTTCGCATCATGTTTAGTAGTTACAGTAGCAAACAGGCTAAAGTGATATAATTAAACGATAATTAGTGGAAGTCAAAGGATGTTTGTTTTCATCAATTTGTGAAACAAAAATATTTATTGTTATACAAAGTACAGACTATTACAATGTATGACAAGGTAATGATCACATTGACATTGCTGCAGACAATTTTGCAAATTTTAGGAAAGATCTGCCAAATTTGGAGATAAAATTAGAATCGTTACTAGTAAGTAAAAGAAAAACCCCTGAAAATCAGTCCTTAGCTAAATACACAAGGTCCTAACAATGTGCTAAATCACTAAAGCAACCATTATCACAGTAAAGGAAGAAAATAAAAAATCTCAGCTGGGGCAACATTAACTAAATCTTCATTTGTAATAAAGTAATTTAATTTGCAATATGCACATGATATAGAATCCTAACCTTGTGTACAACTTAACTTTGTGCCATCCCATCGAAAGCTTTTGGTGCAAAGGCACCTCCCCTTCCCATCACTAGCTGATTTGCAAGTTGAATGTGGCCAATCCTTGCAATCTGTAGATAAATTACAGAATGGCTCTAGTGGTGGCTCCCAAACAATCTCAACAACATCTGTAACTCTAGACAAAACATTAGAACTAGAGTTTCTTGGAGTAGTTTGATTAAATGGCAATGACTGGTTTAGCCGCAGAGTTCCAACCTCCTTGACTTGGATAGAAAACTTTGTTGTATTTTGATCGATACTAGTGACTCGATATGTCCCACTTGGGGCCTTGAAGCTAACCTGGCCAGAGGTAGTGTTGCAATTGAAACTAAAGTACATAGGATCACCGATTTGAGCTAGTGCTAAGTGGATAAGGGATCATGTATGTGCCTCAAGGCTTACAATTTTGTACAGTTCGTTCTGCAGAACTATCAAGTTTCAAATAGTGAATAAACTCAAAAAAATAGGACTTGGTCTTATTTACATATAATGAAATTGCCTAGCATTGTAAATCCATCTGTCCACAAACCGACAGTCCATCATCCCATGGGCTGTAGTTGAGAGTTTATCATATACGGAGACTGGGTTAGCATTTTATTTTTGTTCAGTAAAGATAATTGACATTTTCAATTATCGGCTCATCTTGAAAAAATAATTTGGTTATTATGTAGAACCATGCGCCTTGTCAAATTCATTATAAATAAATTTACTAAGTTGTTGGTACTATTATTGTGCCTCTTTAACATTTTGTATAGACTTGGGCTTGGACTATATACAGCAGGCAGGTTTTCTAACCTTTCTACTTCATATTCAAGAAGCTTTCTAAATTTCCTAAAGTACAACACTACGTTAGTAAATTCAAGCAAATTTATGTAAAATCGACCAATTAGTACAGTACCTATATCCGAAATTGCTACACGGATGGAGATGTTATAACCACCTTCATACTCCTCTTCAAGATTAACTAACTCCTGCTTCCAAATCCAGCATGGCATTTCTGAGCCTCGATTATATGAATAAGACTTGCAGTCGCAGTGTTTAAGGCACAACTCTTTGCATTCTGTTTCGTTTTCAACCCAAGACCTTTGTTCTAGGTTTTTCCCTATCTTCATCATCTTTAAGCTCAAGAAGGTGTTGCCACAGGACATCAAATTTTTTGTGCACCCATCTGAAAAATCTCCGGAATGCCACTTCTGAGCAACATATGGCTTGAACCCTGGCAAACATTTGCATTTCAATTTATTGTTTAAATTACAGCTACCAAAATTTCCACAAGCATTATGCATGCTACAATTGTAGTTGCTTGGCTCCGCATCGGACAAGTACCATGTCCGGTTTGTGTTCTGTACCCAATACTCTATCTTCCCAGTAAAATTCATCACCAACCTTGCATTCTCAAAATCAGTTTCATTTTGAACTTCTGTTGTTGTGAGGAAAGTGTATACACCAACCGAGCTTTTCCAATAAATCGTCGTCCCCTTTTTGTTGGCGACTATTGCGTTCCGATTTCCGGCTGCATCTAGCATCACGGCCTCTCCAAGAAGTCAGATTAATGTTTCCATCCAAGGACAGCGTCATGCCTGGAAGAAACGTATTAGCTGGATTTTCAAAGCTCTCCCACAGACTTGTCAAATTACCGTATTCGGATGAGTATCCGTATAGTACCAGGTTTCCAGAATCCGTGAGATTCACAATCGTGTCTGTAGTATTGCAGGATTCACCCCAATTATAACATTCCGAATTCCAATGAGCCTTCTCAGTACTCGTATCCATCACCTGGAGATTGCCATCTTTTGCAAATCTGAAAGCTCCAGCAGTAGTATTAATAAGCAGGTCATCTCGATTGGCAACCCATACAACTGTTTGCTTATCCCACTTGTACCATATTCCAACATATCTTTTGTAGCCAGAACTTCAAGCAGGACTAAAGAATCCTAATTCAAACTTTCTTCTTGGCGAAACTAGAGTTTCTTCATGGTCTTTAATCCACTCGCCATACCTCAAAGAAACTCTATCAGCACAATAAACATGAAAGGAACACAGCAGTACTGGTATGTACAAGATGAACATGGAACATAGCATGCAGTTTGCGGACCATCCCTTAATTACGGTGATTGCTCCCATTTTCATTTTTCAACTTTCTGTTACCAAAATGAAAAACAGCACACGCACAAGTAGAATTTTCTTTGTTGTTAGAAGCACAGCGTCAGTGTGGTTTCTGATCATCTAATTGCAGCAATTTCTGCTGTTTTGGCTTTCCTGGTACGAAAATGCCCTGATGTTCTTGCTTATTGACGCAAAGACTTCTATTTTCACTGAAAAAGGTTCCCATAAAAGTATGCAAATTGAAACACTTATAACTGTTTGATTTGAATCCCTTCTTTTTCCTTTTCCTTTAATTGTTTTCTTTTGAAACCTTTTCTACTTTGCACGACAAAGCAAGAACAAAACAAAAATCGCTAAAGTAGTGGACCCAGTTCTTTCGATAAGGATGGTTCAGAGACAACATGAGATGTCGAGTAAACAAAATTATTGAAAATAATTTTGATTAAGGAATTCTCAATTCTCAATTCTTCGAAGGCATGGCAGCATACTTTCATGCAGGAACAGAGTAAGTAATTCTCAATTCTACAAAAGTTCGATTTTTTATTATTGAAAATAATTTTGAGTTTTTTCATCTTTTGTCCTTTTCGTCTTCCATTTTTACTATTTGATTGTTTCGACAAATTAACTTTTATGTTTCTTTGGTTTCGATGGAATATTAGATACAGTTATAAGGCCACCGTGAAACAGAACTCGTCTTTCCCATTACAACATTTCCAAATAGCTTCATATAACTGCATTTGAAATTATTTACAATGGAGACATGACATGTATGCCTATTCTTTATAAGTACACTAAGGGTACTGTGAATAGCATTCTTTTGAATCTCTTCCTGTTTAGTGTGGCAGTGAACTGTACACCTCCAATGTAAGGCTGAGCTGACTGTACCTCTTGATGCAAAATTACAAATAATGCAGTTCTAGGCTTCAAAATAATAGGATTAAATAAATGAAGGCAGTTGGTCAGAGTTAGAGAAAATCAGAAGTCAATAAAGTACAATAAATACAAAGGAGGTTCAAATAGGAAACAATCAGACTTAGATTGGATACAATGTTATCACTTATCAAGGACAATAAAAAAAAAAAGTATCAATATGACAGACAAGAAATATGCCTTAATTGTTCCTATGAGAACCATGGTAAGAATACTAGAAACTTCTGCAGGACTGATAAAGAGAAAACAAGAATCATGAGAGCCCTTATGCTATCCACCATTATCGGCCTTCTTCAATGGTAGATGTTAATTCATTCAAACTTTCTGGTTTAGTAGCAGAAGAAGTTGCGCTAGAAAGGGATCTTCTTATAACATAGGCTGGATGTTTAGGAGTTGGGAGAGTTGCAGTTTCACTACCAAGCATGAAAACCACATTCGACATTGTGGGACGATCACTTGGGTCTTCTTGTACACATAAAAGCCCAACGTTAACACACCTCAAAAATTCGTCTGCATTACAAGTTTCACGTATTGTTTGGTCCATTAAATCTAAAGCCTTGCCTTCTTTCCACAATTTCCATGCCTGGGACGATTTGAAATTCAAATTGGCATTAGGTAGAGTGCAGGAAATATAACTATATGTAATTGATGCAACATACTTTTTGTTTGGTTTACTAATGCAACATACTTACATAACCTAAAAGACTCAAAGCATGTTCTGACTGGTGAAATCCTGTGTTCTTTTTTCCACTGATAACCTCAAGTACAACTACACCAAAGCTGAAGGCATCAGACTTGACTGAGAAAAACCCATCCAATGCATATTCTGGAGACATGTAGCCACTGCACAACAAAAATTATTTATATTGTCAGTGAATTAGGGGACATAGATGGGAAGACTGAAAACTACTATACAAAATCTAAATAATCAGCTTTCATAATCAACCATCTGCATCAAACTTACTAAGTCCCAACCACTCTTGTCGTGGTTGCCTCAGTTTGTTTGCCTCCAAATATCCTTGCCAAGCCAAAGTCAGAAATCTTGGGGTTCATCTCCTCATCCAGAAGAACATTGCTTGTTTTCAAATCTCTATGAATGATCCTCAACCTCGAATCTTGGTGAAGATAGAGCAGCCCTCGAGCAATTCCCAAAATGATGTCAAAGCGTATCTTCCAATTCAGTAACACGCATAGAGTCCGATCTTGCATGCCATTTTCCATTTCAGGACATATTTTAGTAACCATTCAAATCTAAATTACTGGTAAGTAAACATAAAATAAAATAAAATAAAATTCAGGTTTAGAGTCTAACCAAATAAAAATGAGTCTAAACTCTTGTTTGGCATGTATTCATAGAGTAACATTTTTTCATCTCCTTCTATGCAATAACCCAAAAGTCTAACAAGATTCCGATGCTGGAGTTTAGCAATCAAAACAACCTCATTCTTGAATTCGTCCAAGCCTTGCCCTGAACCACTTGAGAGCCTCTTTATAGCAATTTCTTGTCCTCCTAGAAATGTACCCTGAGTGAAAACTCCCACAACCATAAGCACCATCCATCATTAATTAGAAACTAGTAAACAAACTGCTATATTAATTGAGTACTAAAAAGGTTAATACCTTGTAAACAGGCCCAAAGCCCCCTTGTCCAAGTTTTTTTGTATCTGAGAAGTAATCTGTAGCAGCTAGTATGCTTTTCAAATTGAAAAATGGTACATCTATGCCTTTTTTATCATCTTCTCTAAATTGGTCTGAATCGATCAACTCTTTGACACTTTGTTCACTGTCATATAGTCGAAATGCTGTGTTTCCCTGATTTCTTTCCCTGTTAACTGATTCTAAAAGATTAATCATAACTTCAGTCTCTTGCTAGCTAATTTTATGGAAGAAACCAAAATATTGTCATTTTGAAACAAGGATATATCATTGTAACTTGTATGCTTTCCAATTCATAAAAAGGTACATCTATTCCTTTCTCAGCTTCTTCTTGGAACTAACCTGAATCTATCAAGTCTTGGACATAGCTTTCACTATATAACATGCATTGTACTCAATTTCTTTGGTCAATTTGTCTATTTTCTAAATTCAGAAGACACTAATCTCTCTTACTTCACATGTTAATTACATGGAAGAACTTGCAACAGGTTTTTTTATGATTCAATCTAACCCAAAATAAAATAAAATAAAATAAAGATCAACGTGATTAGTATGCATTTTGCAAAGTGCATACCTTGTCTCTTGGTCGTCTTCCTTCGCCATATGTAGATAAATATAATGGCACAGAGAACAGTCACACTAGTTATTCCAACAATCAGAAGCAATATCATTCCTTTTTCTGATGGTGAAGAAACTACAACAAGGAAAGATGACTAGTCATACTTCAGTGTATAGAATTTGAATAGAAAAGATGACTAGTCATACTTCAGTGTATAGAATTTGAATAGAAATCTCTCGCATCATGTTTAGTTACAGTAGTGAATAGGCTCAAATGATATAATCAAACGATAATTAGTGGTAGTCAAAGGATGTATGTTTTCATAAATTTGTGAAACAAAAATATTTATTTTTATACAAAATACAGACTCTAACAATATATGACTCGGTAATGATCACATTGACATTGCTGTAGACGATTTTGCAAATTTTAGGATAGACCTGCCAACTTTGGAGGTAAAATTAGAATCGTTACACGTAAGTAAAAACCCCTGAAAATCAGTCCCTAGCTAAATACAGAAGGTCCTAACATTGTGCTAAATCACTAAAGCAACCATTATCACAGTTAGTAAAGGAAGAAAATAAAAAATCTCAGCTGGGGCAACATTAACTAAATCTTTATTTGTAATAAAGTAATTTTAATTTGCAATATGCACATGATATAGAATCCTAACCTTGCGTACAACTTAACTTTGTGCCATCCCATCCAAAGCTTTTGGTGCAAAGGCACCTCCTCTTCCCATCAATTGCTGATTTGCAAGTTGAATGTGGCCAATCCTTGCAATCTGCCGATAAATTACAGAGTGGCTCCAGTGGTGGCTCCCAAACAATCTCAACATCATCTGTAACTCTAGATGAAACATTAGAACTAGAGTTTCTTGGAGTAGTTTGATTAAATGGCAAAGACCGGTTTAGCCGCAGACTTCCAACATCCTTGACTTGGATAAAAAACTTCGTTGTATTTTGATCGATACTAGTGACTCGATATGTCCCACTTGGGGCGTTGAAGTTAACCTGGCCAGAGGTTGTGTTGCAATTGAAACTGAAGTACATAGGATCACCACAATTTGAGCTAGTGCTAAGTGGATAAGGGATCATGTTTGTGCCACAAGGCTCACAATTTTGTACAGTTGGTTCTGCAGAAATATCAAGTTTCAAAATTCAAATAGTGAAAAAACTCAAACAAATAGGACTTGGCCTTATATACGTATAATGAAATTGCCTATCATTGCAAATCCATCTGTCCACAAACCGACAGCCCATCATCCCATGGGCCATGGTTGAGAGTTTATCATATACAGAGACAAGGTTAACGTTTTATTTTTGTTCAGTAAAGATAATTGATATTTTCAATTATTGGCTCACCTTGACAAGATTTTGGTTATTATGTAGAACCGTGCTCCTCGTCAAATTCATTATAAATAAAGTTACTAAGTTGTTAGTACTATTATTGTATCCAGTATCTTTAGAGTGGCTGTTTCTTTAACATTTCGTATGGACTTTGGCTTGGACTATAAACAGCTGGCAAGATTTCTAAACTTTCTACTTCATATTCAAGACGCTCTCTAAATTTCCTTAAGTAAAATACTACGTTAGTAAATCTAAGCAATTTATGTAAAATCGACCAGTTAGTACATTACCTATATCCGAATTTGCTACACGGATGGAGAGGTTATAACCATAAACATACTCCTCTTGAAGATTAACTAGCTCCTGCGTCCAAATCGAGCATGCCATTACTGGGCCTAGACCATATCTATAAAACATGCGGTCTTGATCATAGCTATAAGACTTGCAGTCGCAGTTACTAAGGCACAACTCTTTGCATTCTGTTTCGTTTCCGACCTGATAACTTTGTTCTGGTTTTCCGCCTATATTCATCATCGTTAAGTTCAAGAAGGTGTCGCCACAGGACATCGAATTTCGGGTGCACCCATCTGAAAAATCTCCAGAATACCACTTCTGAGCGACAAGGGGCATGAACCCTGGCAAACATTTGCATGGCAATTTATTATTGTTTAAATTACAGCTACCAAATCTTCCACAAAAATTGTACACACTACAATTGTCACTCGGATCCACCTCTGACAACGACCAAGTCCCGTTTGTGCTCTGTTTCCAATACTCTATCTTCCCACTAAAATTCATCACCAACCTTGCATTCTCAAAATAAGCATCATTTTGATCTTCTGTTGTTGAGACGATAGAGTAATAGAAACCTTTCTCCGAGCTTTTCCAGTAAATCTTCCCCTCTCTGTTGACGATTTGTGTATTCGAATTTCCTACTGTATCTAGCATAAACATGAAGTTCCCAGTTCCAGGGTCATCACGGTCTCTCCAAGAAGTCAACTTCATGTTTTCATACATAGTCATGTTTGGGAGAAATGTATCAGTTGGATTATTAAAGCTCTCCCATAGATTTGTCTCATTACTGAATAGCACCAGGTTTCCAAAATCCGTGAGATTCACAATCCAGTCTGTAGTTGTACACGGTTCACACCAATATCTATCAAGTCCAGAAGACCAATGAACCTTCCCACTACTCATATCTAATACCGTGAGGTTGCCATCTGTTGTAAGTCCGAAAGCTCCGGTGGTAGTATTGATAAGCGGGCTATCTCGATTGGCAACCCATACAACTATTTGCTTATCCGACGTGTACCATATTCCAACATACCTTTTGTCTCCAGAACTTCCAGTTGGACCAAAGAATCCTAATTCAAACTTTCTTCCAGGCGAAACCAGAGTTTCTTCATTGTCTCTAATCCACTCACCATGCCCCAAAGAAACTCTATCAGCGCAATAAACATGAAAGGAACACAGAAGTACTGGTATGTACAAGATGAACATGGAACACAGCGTGCAGTTTGCGGACCATCCTTTAATTACGGTGATTGTTCCCATTTTCAACTTTCTGTTACCAAAATGAAACAAGTAGAATTTTCTCTGTTGTTAGAACTTAGAAGCATAGTGTCGGTGTGTTCTTGCTTGTTGACGCAAAGACTTCTTGGTCATCAATTTTCACTTTAACAACTGGAAAAAGTTGTCCAAAAAGGGATTGAGATCAGGTATAATCTTTAAGGTAGTATACTTGATGCAATAGTATTGAAGGATAGAAATTAAAAATTACATAAAATAACTTTTAATTTTAACTATTAAATAAAAAAATATTAAAAGATGTAAAAAAAATTTGTGAAGAAAATGATGTAATTGTATCGTGCAACTTGATTTCAATCCGCCAAAAAAGTATGCAATGTGAACCACTTCAATTTACTGTTCGATTTGAATCCCTTCTTTGACCTTTTACTTTATTTGTTTCTTTCATAATTTTTTTTATACTTAGCATGACAAAGCAAGAACCAAAAAAAAAAGAACAAAACAAAAATGACTAATTTAGTGGTTCCAGTTCTTTCGTTATGTCAAGTAAACAAAGAAAATCAGTCTATTACCGATTTAGGCCCCGGTTGGGCCAAATTATACTACCAATTTTAAACCAAATTACTTATTAGTCAAATTATGTGTCGGTTCACAATGTTGGGTGCATGGCACCATTGTAGTCCAGCCCACATGCTATAGGACACCTCATTAAATGAGGCTTTTGAACAAGCCACAAAAGTCATCTTGCTTTTTCTTTGGAAGGTGTTGGGCGTGTCTTACACACTGAAGAGAAAAAGGAAAAGTTGAAGCAAAATAGAGAGATATTCGGTCTTGTGGCGACGCCACGTTAAGCTCAGGGTGTTCCCAGGAACACCCTGAACTGAAAAAATATATATATATAATAATTATTTTTTTTATTTGTTTACCTTCTAAAAAAGATTAGGAACACCCTCAAGAAAAATTAGAAACACCCTCAAATAAAAAAATAAAAAAAATTTGTTCTACTTTCAAGCAGAAAAAAAAAAATAAATAAATAAAAAAGCCCAAAAAAATTTTGAACTAAAATCTGAAAAGAAAAATTTGTAACAGAGCAAACCCACAAAAAGCCCAACAATATTATTGGCACTTTAAAAGGCCATAAAAAGAATTTATGAATCTAATCTACAAAAGAAAATTTAGCAAGCCCAAAAAATTTAGCACAACAACATAAATCACAAAAATAGTAAAGCTAAAGAAAATTTAACCCAATCAACCAAATTTTATCAAAAACAAATAGCCCGGCCTTTCAAAATTTTAAAACAAAACTAATATGCCATTCCATCAAAGATTAAAAAAAAACACAAACAAACAAATAAAACCCTAAGCCTAACCAAGAGACTTAGCGGCTAATAGTTGAAGTAAAGCAGTGAAGGAAGAGGCAGCAGCAGCATGGTAGCAGTAGAGCCGCCAGCCCCGCCCCTAGCCCAAACTCACCAGATCTGGTATCTCTCTCTCATGAGCAAGTGAGCAACGAGCACAAAAAAAAAAAATCTCTTAAACTGTCTGATACAAAAGATAGAGTGTGAGAGAGTATTGAGTTGAATTTGGTGTCTTGAGAGAGTCTAGTGGTGGATTGATATAAGTCTAGGGGCAGGGCTGGTGAGTTTAAGTCATTGTTTAAGTCTCTGGTGAGTTTGAGCACAACACGTGGTGCAAGTGTCTAGAGTCTAGTGGTGGATTGATATCCTCCATTACTCCCACGTGTTGTGCTCTATGAGTTGAATTTTGTATTTTTTTTTTTTTTTTTTGGTCTTTTTGTGCTTATATGAATAGCAGATTTTTTAATGGTAAATAGTTATGTTTGTCTGTTAGTGTCTTTTTTTTTTTTTTTTTTTAAGTAAAAATTGAGTTTGTTTGAAACTTTGAAATTAATTGGGAGTTGAGATATAATAAATTTAGTGAATTGTAGTGTTGTGTTGTGTACATAGACATGGCAAAACGGGTCAGAATTTTCTGACCCGACCCGACCTAACCCGAAAAATACCCAATCCGAACCCGATTTTTTTGACCCGAAGCAAAAACGGGTTGACCCGTGACCTGACCCGTGTTTTGTGCGGTTCAACCCGACCCGACCCGAACCCGAACCATTTTTTTAAAACTTTTTTTTTTTTGGGTAAAAAAAATAGTGAAATTAAGACAATATTAGTTTAATTGTTTATTGTGAGTTTTAAGGAAACAATTGATACATTTACATAACTGCATGCAAATTAATTGAAAAATAAATGGTTGAGCATTCTGTAATGAGTAAAGATTTTTATATATCAAATAGCAAAGTACATGCTAAGATAATCTGGTTACAGTAAAGTTAAAAACAGATTTAAAATTGTAGATATGTGTGAGACACATTCACAAGTGTGAAAATAGTAAAGTTAAAGTATCAAATTAGTATAAATTATGAATGTTTTGATCTATTTTTTAACCATTTATGTTCAAAATAAACGGCTTTTCAAAATAAATTATGATATTTCTTAGAGTGTGTGCTGCTTAACAATGATATGATCTTCATGAAAGAGACTAGGTATAAATAAGTAAGCAATCAAACTTTAATGTATATCTCAAATTGAAATAGAGTGTCAACCACAATTGATAATAGATTATAAAATTAATTTTTAAAATTGTAACTTTCTTATATGTTTTTATTCTTTATCAAATGAGTTATCCAATAAGTCATTTGTAATTTTTTTTTTTTTGGGAATGTTGATATTGTGTAAAAATAAAACTTGTATATTTGTTTTACTTATCTTTGTGTTGTTTTGTTTTAGATAGCAATGTTAGGATTTGTATAATTTTAAAATTATTGAATAAATATTAATAAGTTTAACTGAGTTTATTCTTGATATAAGTAGTTAATTCAAAATAATGCATTTTACATCAAGTAATATGTTTCATAACTATCCAAATGGCAAATACATATTGTTTTCTCTATAAAAAAATAAAAAAAATTTCATGTGAAAAATACGGGTCAACCCGACCCAACCCGACCCGACCCACAACCCGATTGACCCGAACCCGATTTCAACCCGCTTAAAATGACCCATTTTTGACCCGTGACCCGATTGACCCAACCCGACCCGCTCGTTTTGCCATGTCTATGTGTACATAGTGCAACAATGATTTTTTTTTTTCCCCTTGTATGTGCATTTATTTTTTTGGTTCAATCCTTGTTGACGGTTTATTACAACTTATTTAGTTAAAATTGAAAATTTTTTATTAGAGACATGAGACTTGTCTGTTAAGTGGCGTGGGGTGGATGGACACATGGGGCCAATGGAATATTTGAATTAGAGGAAGTAAATACACATAAGATGTGTACTAATGCAACTAATAAACAATAATTTAATTAACCAATAATTAATTAAGGAAAGCAACTAATAAACAATAATTAATAATTTAATTAACCAATATTATAAATAAAAGACAAACAAATTAAATTATGTTAGGCTAAACAACAATTAATAATTTTATATTAATGAAACAACAATATAACAAATTATTAAATTGTGTAATTTATACTTTTTAAAGAACACCTTGAAAAAATTTCCTAGAGTCGCCACTTCTTTGAGTGAGATGACTCATCTATTTATATATTAAGAGAAAATTTTTCAGAAACTCCATCGTTTTATTTCTCTCTCTTTTGTCAATTGTTAAACTACGTAAAATCGATTCACAATTACTGCAGCAAAACTAATTTATGAAATTAACAAATGAAAGTTTTCTCTAATGAGAAATGACAAATAAAAAATAGAAAAATCCAATTATGCCCAAATAGACACTGTTCATCATAAGAATAATGTCCCTTACACAGAAGCTTACCATAGATATTAGATGACGTAACATAGAGAAGATGAGAATAAAAAATAAATAAATAAAAAGATCGAAGAAATCGATAGATATGAGTATTTGCTTTTATTGAATGATGTATCTGAGTATTTTTGTGCTATGATTATTATTATTTTGGTGTCAAGTATAAGTACAACTGTACGAGGGGTTAAAGTCTAAAAATTGACTCCACGTAGGGGGCAATCGGTATTTGCATACCTGATTGCGACAGGAAGATCCTCCAACCCGTTTCAATTGACGTCTCTGCATAGTGCACACTTATCTCATGTCAATTCACGAATAAACCATTGAGGGCAATGATATAAATTTCTGCAAGCTAAATGGTAGTTTGTTACACAAAGCTCAATTATTGGAGATGCATGTTGACTCGCATTGACGGGGTTCTCAAATTCCTCCACTCATCTTTCTCGTGGTTTGTTTTCGTTATTTTCTTTGGCTTTACTTTCTTGTGTTGATTTTAAGAACTGGATCATTCACCTACTTCATACATACTGTGAAGCAAATGGCTGTGCAGACTGCAGACGCATCGGCAAAAAAGGGGTAGAGATCAACATCGCATTTTGGAAAAATATGACACATGCCCTCCTTTTGTTTATCCAGCTATTGTATGGCATATACGGCAGATAAGGTGAGGACCAGTAGACTTTGTACCCTAGATCACTTTCATCTATGAATTAAAATAAGCCAACACAAAATAATAATAAAAAACTCCTCTATACAATAATAAAAATTATTTTTATTTGTGATAAATACAAGCTTATAAACTAAAACGAAAACACAACCGTGCGAAACACAGATTAACTATTAGTGGTACTAAAAGTTCAATCTTAATTCAAAAGGATTCCTAAACTCCTCTTATCGACTAGTAAAATAAATAAATTTTCATAAGATGAAACTTCATAAGCTTGGTAACCGTAACCATGGTTATGAAACTCAAATTGTTTAATGAACCAAGAAAGAGAGAAGTTCAAGGTTTTTGAAGTTGGACCGAAATTCAACCAAGTTCAAACCGTAATGTGTCATTTAATTTTTTAATATATTTGATACTTAAATTGATTTATATTTATTAATTTTTCATTCCTAACCAACAAGATGTGTGTGACCCAATGGTTTGCATGTTGGACATGTTACTTTCACAAAAGTGGCACATGCTTGACACAAATTTGAAGGAGATAGAAAGTTTCTAAATAACCATCTTAATCAAATAAGTTTTAATGTTTCAATAGGAAAGCTAATCTATATCTATATATATTAAAAGCTTAAACATAATATTTATTGTTGCTATCCTCCAATTAAGCTACATCAACGTTCATCCACGTTATTATCCTTTTTTCTTTTAACCCTTCTCCCTCCCTTACTTTTTCATCTCCCCACTACCCTCTGTCTTAATATCACTATTGATCTTTCCCTTCATATTCCTTTATTTTGTCTCTTCTTATTTTTACCCTCTTATTATAAACTACTAAGTTGCCCGTGCGATGCACAGATAATTTTGTAATATTTTATGTAAAACAGTTTTAAATAATGTTGTACATAAATTATAAAGAAAAAGTAAATTAAATTAGAGTAAAGAAACATATACATTTTGAGATATTAAAAATTGATTTGGTAGCTTCACTACATATTTGTAGCCTTCTTAAGGTAAAATTATTATTATTTTAAATCATGAAACCAAAACAAAATGCAAAAGAGTAATGGGACCATGAAATAAACTAATTTCTGTTGTGTTAACATATTTCATATTATGAAATAAAAGTATACCTAACTCTCTGACTATTTTCCACTCATCGATAGTGCGATATTAAGACATGATGTGGGCAAGTGTGTATGCATGTGTCTTATAGATTATTTAAAATTAAACCATGATAGAATATAGCTTTATATTGCACACCAAATATTCTCTCTACTTTTATACCCAAAACAAAAACTATCTAACCAAATTACCTAACCTAAATCATATTTAAGCCCCTAATTTGAAAAGGAAAAAAGATTACCCATAGGGGTTTCAGTGTCTTGATAGTGGTGGAAGGCTAGTATAACGGAGGTGGTGACTCGTCAGATTCTTCTTTCTTTCTCTTTCAAATGTTTTGTTAGTCTCAATTCTTTTATTTTGGTAATATATAGTAAAATAGTGCCTTTTATTTAACAATCCACAACATTTTTGTGTCTCTGTATCTCTCTCTGGAGTCTTATCTCATTAGTTATTACTATTAGCCCTTACATTTAAAAAAAAAAAAAAAAAAAAAAAAAAAAAAAAAAAAACAGTGTGTATGCTAAAAGACACGAAGAATAGTGGAAGGTGTGGTGTAAGCTTAAGCAATTAATGAGATATTAATGAGATACGACTAAAATAAGATAATGTGAACTTTTGGGTAATAATAAAAAATTTAAAAAAAAAATAAATAAAAAAACTTAATGAAAAAGGTAAAAAAAGGCTAAATGCAAAATTAAAGTGACACTTGGTAGGACCTCGTGCACTCTCGCATGAAGTCTCTGAGAGAGAGACATTTTATAACAACTTTTATTCTATAATATTCCTCCAATTTTTTTTTTTTACTCATTCCTTGAACTGAATAATTATAGTGGTTATGTGTGTGCAATTTATAATTGTTGTTTCACTGAATATTTATAGCCTTCTCAAGGTAAGATTAATTTTTTAGCCAAAAAAAAAAAAGAAGGTAAGATTTTTTTTTTTTTAATCATGAAACAAAAAATAAATGTAAAAGAGTAACAAAACCGTGAAAATCAAATAATTTGTGTTGTGTTCACATATTTAATACTATGAAATAAAAGTATGTCCAACTCTCTCACTGTCTTCCACTCATTAATAGTGCGACACTAAAACATGGTGTGGGCAAGTGTATATGCACGTGTCTTATAGATGATTTAAAACTATGGTAGAATATGACTTTACATTGCGTATCAAATATTCTCTCTACTTATATAACCAAAACAAAAACTATCCAACCAAATTACCCAAACCTAAATCATATTTAGTCCCCTAATTTAAAAAGAAAAAAAAAAATACCCGTAGGGGTTTTGGTGTCTTGATGGTGGTGGGGGGCCAATATGATGGAGGCAACATCCCCTCAGATTTCTCTTTCTCTCTCTTTCAAATGTTTTGTCAGTCTTAGGTCTTTTATAGTGAAACAATGCGTTTTGATTCTGTGGTGAGACAATGCGTTTTATTTAACAATCTACAACATTTTTATGTCTCTCTATCTCTCTCCAAGGCCTTATTTGGTTAGTTTTTACTATTAGTCCTTAATTATTATTATTTTTTTTTTGCTTTTTTTAAAATATTAAAATGGTGGGTATGCTAAAAGACATGAAAAAGAGAGAAATGTGTGATGTTAGCTCAGGCAATTAATGAGAGACTAATGAGATAACAGTAAAATAAGTTAATGTAAACTTTTGGATAATAGTAAAAAGAAAAACTTAATGAAAGAGGTAAAAAAAATGTTATATGCAAAATTAGATCATCACTTGGCAAGGCCTCATGCACTCCCACATGAGATCTCTACTTTCATATATATATATATATATATATATATATATATTGATGATTATTCTTTTATAACTTCTAATCACTAATCAACATGAGTCTCAAAAACCTTTGTAATAGGACTTTATCATACATACAAAATAAGTATAGATTTTTTAATCTTTAATTTTTTTTTAAAAGGATATTACTATTGTGCTCATCCTTATAAGAATCTAAGCATAGATTAAATTTTCATTATTTTTGACAATTTTTCTTTGATTCCTTTATAATTTATATATTGTGTTGGTTTAAATGAATTTTTTCTCAAGCTTTCAAAGGATGGACTTTAGATAAGATGTTCAACTTTTATATGCCAAGCATTGACTATAAGTCTTGTACATGGAACAAATAAAGATAAGAAATTAAGAATATGGTCCATTTTGGTTGGCCTTAGCATGCATGATTTGTCTAGACATCAATTTTCTCTCTTGCCAAAAGTCTGACTTATTTTAGGTGGAAGTTTCCTTGATTATTACTTGTATACAAAATTCCAAGATCATTAAATTGGAATAGGTCCCTCACTAACCTAACCAATTGGAATAGGATGAAATTTCTTCCCATCCACACTAAATGTTGTGTACACTCCAAATTTTTTCTGCATCTCATAATGATACATTGTTGATAGGTGTCATCCAAGTCCAACATGATTAAGAGTTGTAATTGAGACTATGGCCCAAAAGCCTTACTATTCAATACATTGCGATAAAAATTAAACATTCATTTGATGTAATAGGAGATTATGGAATTTAACATTGTATACACTAGGGTTTGTTCTTGATGTTGTGAAATTGATGCAGGTATTAAAAACTCTAGTTTGATTAGTTGGCAAGTCATGTTCTTTAATCGTGAAAAGTCTACAATGGAAAACTTTTGTGTTCTTAAAATAAATGTTTTGGAGAGAAAATTGTTAGCCCTCTCATCCCATTGGGACCCCCTATTTATACAAAGGAAAAAGGGTCCAATATTTCTAAATGTGACTTAGTTACATGGAATTTTTGTGTAAATGCCTAGATTTCTTTTAAAAATTTAATTATAATTTTAAACTCTAATTTGTTGATTTTTATATGATTTATGTGGTTTGATTCTGATTCAGTAAAGACATATTAGTCAAAAGAAATGAAGGTAGAGTTTTTAAAGAAATCTGTACTGTTAGATTACCAATTACAAATGGCTTGGGGTACCTTTGGTACGACAGCCAGTCTACCCTTATTCGGAGACCCCTCCTCTTGATGACATTATGTCATATCTCATTGGTACTTCCATTTAGTGGGGTACTGATCCACGTATTACCTCCCATGAGCATACTGAGATCCATTATTTGTTTTTCCGGATTTCTTGTCATTCTATTTAGCCCATCTCTCACTTGCACACCATTCTTATTGAGCAACGTGCATTTTTGTATGCCGTTGTGACTGATGCTCCTCTGAGTTTTCCTACTCTTTTCATTCGTTCCTTGGTTGAGGTTCATAGGAGTAGTTCTACAGCATATGGTCTTGTCTTCTCTATTTTTATACATCTAGGTTTAGAGTACTTTCCTGTGTCTAAGCCCGTACATATTATAGCTCCCATAGGTGCCACCTTCCTTAGGCAGAGAACAGCTTAGATGAAAGCTAGCTCTAAACACCCTCGAGTAGAGTCTTCCATAGGGTTGCATCTCATCCTTCTTCTTTTGGTGACCCCACAGTTGAGGAGTTTGTCAATCCCACTTTCGTTGTTGATCCTCCACCTTTTACTTCAGGTGATTCATCCATTCGGAGTATGTTGGATACTGTCATGATCATTCAGGCGGCACATGGATAGCTTTTGGTGGATGTGCTCACAGAGTTTCAGGCTTTGTGTGCGGATTTGGCGAGTGTTTGGCGGTCTACTCCACCACCTCCTTTTGATGATGAGCCTTGATTTCCCTTTGGCAATTCATCACAAAAAGGGGGAGTACATATTGATGGAGATAGGGGGAGATTTTGAGTTTTTGGAGTTTTGGAGTTTTAGATTGTATCTAGGTCCTTCATGATGTATTTTATCTTGATGTATTTATTTCTATGGGTTGCATATGTTAGGGGGAGATACTTTGTTTTATGCTTTTATTTCTATTATTGTTTCTTGTTTCACATGTGTTACATTGGCTATTGATTTATATTATGAGGTTATTCATGATATATATCTTTTATTTTTCTGTTTTGTGGAATCAAGAATTTATTTTATATTACTTGTATTTTCCACACATGCGTTTATATGTTTGTTGAGCATTTCAGGAATATACAGGTTTATCTAGTCATGTTGCTGTCTACACTGGTAACTGATAGATATTAGTTAGGTTGAATTGTTTATTGAGCTGTTTTGTAACTTTGAGCATTTCAATTTTGTTGTGTTTTTTTACGGATTGCCAAATGGGGAGTTTGTTAGGTTCTAAGACTTTAGGATCTAAATGTATTAGAACTTCAATGTTTAATGTTGGCAAACCAAGATCAAAACTTAGAGTCTAGATTTAGGCTACTCAAAGTGTGTTTATGTGTAAAGTTGGAATTGAGTAATTGCAGGAAATTATTATTTAATTTTTGCAAGGCTCAATCAATTGAAAATTAGACTCGATCGATCGAACCTTATGCAGATTGTTTTTTCTGCAGAATTTCCAACTTAGCCCAAGCCCATATGACATGTAAGGTTTTATGTTTTGCTTCAAGTATAAAAGGAAAAACTTTAGCCACGTTTTAGAGGTTGTTGATATGCTGTGTGTGTGAATCTCTTGTGAGATCTAGAGGTGTTTATTTTTATACACACTTAGGGTTATCAAGATCAAGATTGATGTCAAGAACTTAGTGATTTCTTCAGTTGCTGTTTCAAGAGCTTAAAGAAAACACAAGCGGGAGTACTTGTGGTTGCTGTGGTTTAAGGAAAGAAGTAATCTATGAACTCGAAGTTGTCACGTGGTCGTGTTTCTACACGAGATAGCAATAGGATGTTAGTAGTCTAAGTCTTGTTGTAAAACTTCAATTCTTTCATAGTGGATCTGTTTTACCTTGAGGATGGCTAGGTTAAATCCTCCCTATGTTTTTTACAGGTTTGGTTTTCCTGAGTTATCATATCGTTGTGTTATTTACTTTTCCACACTATTCACATGATATGATTTGAATGTGTTCAACCTAGATCTTATTAATGAACTTGTTAATCAACTTGGATTAATATTAGGTTAAACAACTTGTGTTTTAAGGGGTCTAAAAACGTACAAAATCACTAATTAAATTGGCATAATTGTTAAATAGTTAAGTAATTGACTAAAGTACAATTTTAGCCCTTAAAATTTGGGTTGTCTTCCGTTTGGTCCTTTATATTTTTAACTTTTCATGTTGGCCATTCACATTTGATTTCGTTTTCATATTAACCCTATCATCCATTTTTGATAATAATCTGACCATTAAGTGTCAAATAAGTGGCATCCACTAAGTCACATTAATTGCCCATATAATTTTTGGTATTACTAGATTACCAATTGAAATGAACGATCAGGGCAAAATGAATACCAAATCAAATTATAAGGACCAAAATAAAAATAATTCCAAAATTTAAGAGTAAAAGATGTACTTTAATCTAATTAATGAGTTTACATAATATTTCTCATTAGGCATTAATCCTAAAGCAAATAGGCAACTTGAAGCTAATCAAAATGTTAGTTTGAGTAGTTGATGAACTAGGTCCACGATATCAAACAAACAGGCATAAAAAATTAGAGCCAAGCTAAATTAGCATTGAAATGAAATTCTAGTTGAAGGATCTTAGTTTAAATAATAATAATAATAAATCCTTCCAATTTATGTTCGTCCTGAATTGACAGATACAGAGGAAAGCAAGATTAAAAAACAAGAAGTCAGCTGTCTTTGAAGTGAATTAGTTAAGCACAATGGATTAGAAACCAAATTGGCAAATAAGGGTAATATCTCCTGAAGAAGTCCATAATTTTGTGGTCACGACTATAGTTAAAGAGAGAAATGCCATTAATCTGCAGTTTGAGTGGTGGTTTCCTGGAATAATACAGTAACGGCAAGTAAAAGTACCTTTTTACTTTCTTTAAAAATAAATCCAAAAAAAAAAAAGTAAAGCCAACTTTAATAGCAAGCAGCTGGCAATATGTCAAAGGTCTTTTTTATTCATGTTCGTCTTTAATATCAAGCAGCTGGCAATATGTCAAACAGTCAAAGGTGGTTTTGTTTTATATAAATATTTCGAAAAAAGTTAAGTGATTTAAATAGCGATGTTTCAATAAATATGCTATGCTGGTTACAATAAGGAGCCAATGATACATGCGATTTTATCTCTACAGTCATGTAGTTTGGGGCCAATGAACACCCATTTTTTTAAAGTGGTCCTGGCTGCTACCGTCCACTTCATCTCCTTCTGAGAATGAGCGTGTACATAATTTCGTAATTACTTCTTTGACCTTCCATATGGTAGAAGGATACCAGCCTCTCGCATTTTCCACATACGATGAATACTACGCGTCCTCTAATTAATCTGAAATTTGCATCTTGTTTCCCTTATCAAGGTTTTCACGTTCGTTTCTCACCAAAAAAAAAAAAAAAAAAAGGTTAACTTTTAGTTTTTGTTTCAGCTTTTCTCTCTCTCTTTTTTTTTTTTTTTTTAATATAATCTAATTTTTAGCTTTTTAAAAATAAACTAACTTTTAACTTTTTGTAACATATTTAACATAAAATTTACTAAAAATTATATCTTTTAGTAAATATTATACAAATAAGCTATCAAAATTAAACAATTCACAAATGAAGAATCACTCTATATACTCACCTAAGATCCATCCCTATGTGAGGGATTGTTGTATATGCTCATTAGACCGAATACCCGTTTGTCCCATGGTATATTTCACAGAGTATATATCCCAAGAGCTTACCATGGCATGCATGGTCTCAATTAATGTGACATGAGTAAGAAAGACTTACATAGCTTCATGAATTGTAATTAACAAAAGTTGAAGAACATTAACATTGTTTTGCCCGATGTCTAATATGTTGATATACTAATATTTATGTAGCTATGCTTAAAGCCTTATAATTCAATTAACACATTTTAATGCTTTCAATGAAGACATCTAAAATTAAAATCCCCCCCCCCCTTCTCCCAAGGCCCCCAACTATCCTTGGAGAGAGAGAGAGAGAGCATTTATAATGGGTTCTCTAAAATGACAACAGCCCTATATGATGAAAAAAAAAAAGAAAACCCACATTTGCTTCCCTAACATTAGCCAAAATACCATTTTGCTATATAGTGCCCTTGTTCATTTGTTGAGAGAACATAAGAAAAATAAAGAAAGGAGGATGGAAATAATAATAATAAATATTTAAATAAATTGAATGGAGAATCATGTGTATATTTTGAAAAGTAATTAGTTAAAATAGGAAAAAACACTACTTTTTCTCCACACACACACACACACACACACACACACAAAATGTTACTTTAGCACACCAAAAAGTCACTTTATCTATTTTAGCATAACATTTAACAATACACCCTATATCCCAACTTTTATTTTATCATTATGACACATTAAAATATAGTAAAAAAAATACCCACTGGTATAAAAAAAAAAAAAAATACAAAACCTATCCACCACTCACAACCCAGCCACCACCCACAACCCACTAGTATTACAAAATGTTGGTGTGGGTGTGTGTTCCAAACACTTTTATTATTATTTATTTTCCAGCCGTTGGGAATTTATGAGTAAAATAGTCGTTGGTAATTATGAGAAAAAGAGTCGTTGGGCAATAATGAATAATATAGTCGTTGGGCTTTTATGGGTATTAGTCGCGGACTTGCGCATTGCGCGTGATTATTTTTTTACGGTGGTCTCATTGTTATTATTATTTTGTAATTTGAACTAATTTAATGAAAAGTAATTCATTTCATAATCATATTTTTATTATTATTATAAAATTGTTTTATTTAAATTTTGAAACCTTAATTCTACCATAGTCGGTTGACTAATTTTTACATCTCTAAGTCAATTAAACACATTTTGCATGCTACATGTAAACCTTCTTTTCCATGAGGGTTGAAATAATGTGACTAATATATTTTTTTCTATGGAAGTTAAAAAAAATATAAATAAATAAAAATTCTTGTACCTTGTCTTGATGTTTTCTAAAAATTAAATTTGGCGATTCTCTTTCAATAATTGTGAGAATTCCAAGCAGTAATTTAGAAGGTAATTCATGTTACATATTCATGCTTGGATTGTGTAATTGTATGATTGATTTGGGTTGTAATTTATAGGTTGAATATAGTAGTGTATATCCAAAAGTGTCTAACTCTGTTGTTTAGGATATTGAATATAGTGTTACGTGTGATTTATAGAGTACTGACAGTTGTAGTTATTAAAATTGGTTTTTCATTGTCTTTTAAGTTAATAAAAACTATACTGATGAGTCTAGAAAAATCATTAAGGTCATCCATTAATATAGACGACCTTGCATCATTAGTAGGCCATCAAAAGATAACCGCTCAACACATTCAATAACGACCATCAAATGTCTTAAACTCTCATCAAGACAAAGAACGTTACAATCAAGAAAATAATCACCTTAATTTATGTACAACAGCTACCTAAGTCACCTATAAAAGGGGCAATCTGTCTCACTAGGTAAGGTACGTCAAAAACTACTACAAAACACTATCTATATACGAAAGATATGGGTTTATACTAACTAAAGCATCAGAGGTTTCCTCACCGGGGTTTACTTGGTGGTCTCTTCAATCAATCTCTCCTTTATTTTGCAGGTCCTACAAAATCGTCTAATGCTCCGGATTGGACAAGTGACCCAACTGACAATTTTGGCATCATCAGTTTCATGCCGTCTGTGGGAAAGATAAGCCATTAAGCTCTTCCTGCAACAAAGGGTTACTCTTTTCAATTTGGAGTAATGGACGCTAAAGTATAGTACCAAATAACCCAAAATATCACTCCAATCAAGGAATCCTCCTACCTGAATCTCTAATACACTACTAGAGCACCTTTGTCATTTTGCTAGTGAAGGACGCATGTAAAAAAATAAATAAATAAATAAACCTCCTCATAAGTGGGTGTTAAATGGATGCATTCCATGGGCTAACCCACTAATCCATCCATTGAGTATAATCGCTCAAGTACATTTGACGGCTTGATTCTCCCTATACTAATATTTCTATTTGGTAGAATTACGTTTTGCCTAAGATCTTAAAGTCTTACCTCTTAGGTGACTCCAAATAAGGCATAAACAATTTTCAAAAACAATTACGTTATAGCTATCAAATCGTGTATTTACAATTTGGTATTGCATAACTTAATTTTAGGCTAGTATTCTAGAAATTTTGCTTCAAAAGGAATGGTTCCAATTAAGCTAAGCACCTATTAAAGAGGTCAACTATAGAGATAATAGATACATGCATAAATTCTTTTAGAAACTTACCATAATCGTCACTACACCAGAAATAGTGATTAATTTCATAAGAATAGTGTAAATCTCATATTACTTGTTTCAAATAGTCACAGAAATCACAAGAGATACACTTATCCAAAAACACACTACAAATAGTAAAAGAAAGAGGAATAAAAAATTTGTGGCAAAAAATTAGCAAAATATTATGATCTTGAATCTAATTTATGGCCATTAAAAAGGGTTTTACTACCTTTCCTAATATAATAGATCGTTTGTGTCTTCAATTGATATACTGATAACATCCTAGTTGATGGAAAGCGAAATATTATTGCTTTACCAAAAATAATACCCCGTAAATCTTAACTTTCAGCATTTGAAAAGTGAAACTGAAATTTATTATCTTAATAAAATTATAGTATGTCATAATTTTGAGCATTAAAGAAGTGGATTCATATTTCATTGCCATTTTCAAGTTTGAGTACCCCAATTTCAGACCAAAAATTATTCATACATCTTTTAAGAAATTTGATTTATATCTCAATAAAGCTCTTCAACAAAGAAATGAAATAAATGTATTTTTCTACATTTAGTTCCATAATGAAAATTATGGATCCTGTTAATGTTCCTTGGACAGTATTCACATTAAGTTCGTCATTTGAGGTCAATCAACAGAAGCTCTTGTAAAGGTCCAAAACACACATATTGCCTCCTACGGTTGATATATGTTTCGTGGACTTTTATTTCCACAAGGAAGACTAGTTCAACAACAAACCACTAATAAAGCTGTGTAATTTACACTTAGTAGAAAATATGTGGGCTACATAGAAATTATTACTCAACAGAGAAAGAAGAAGCAAAGCATAGCAGGTATGTCCATTACACTCTCTTGTCATGTTTTAATATCTACTAGTTACACAACATAGTAGGGCCACTGTTATGTCCATATATTACACTCACTTTATGAATGCTTAAAACTATCAATATTTTTGAAACAATGATGAATAAAATCGACTGCCAAAGAGCCCAGATCAGTCACTGGCAAATTTTATGACCTTGATATCCTAATTATGGCTTTCTATATCGCTACGTTTTTTCCTAATGCATCTTGATAAGATTGGAAATAAGGAAGTCAAATATTATTGTGCAAGATAATATATTATAACTTACAGAATTTAAGAAAAATGAAGCTGAAACTTTTTATTTCCTTACCAAAATTATGATCTTAAATATAGGCATTAAAAAAGGAAAGAATACCTTAATTGCTACAGCCTACACATTTCGAAGATGATCAATGGCTAAGAAGTCACACCAATCTCTTTGAAATCTTTGTCACTAAAGCCAAATATAAGTCATATATTATGGCTTTAATATCCTAATAATGGCCATTAAAAGGGTTTTATTACATTTTCTACTATAACTAAAACAATCCATTTGTGTCCTTTTATGTGTCAAATTAATGCTACGCTAAAAAAGGAATATAAATGGTACACAGCACAAGGATAATATCTTGGTTGATAACTTGATATTCACGGGTAGCAAAGCTATATCATAGGGGCCATCCCCTAAATTTATATTTGTATTTATTGCTAACAACAGTAAAAGATGAAAGTTTAGAAATAGAAAAAGTGTACTCTACAGTTATGAACGAGTTATTAGTTCATCAACTGAATAATGAAACATTACTAAAAAAAAAATCTGAAAAGATTTGAAAGAAAGCGTAAGAAATAAAATGCATGAATGGCCTATTTGACCTTGCATACAGAATAATTTTCAAAGTGAATGCAAGGTGGGACTAGGGTTGAAAGACCCAAAGAATTACAAACTTCAGTCCTTAAGAAAAAATCATTTTCAAGATATTATGAAATTTTGTACTTTGAAATGTTTCACAATAGAACGAACAAAATTTACTATTCAGATTTTTCCATTTATAAATATATGTTGCTCTAACTTTGCGAGTGGAGAATTTAAATGGTTCGAGCTATACACAACCATGCCTTCAAGTATTCAAAGGGAAAAATGTGGGACTCTCACGGTGTCACAATCTACATGTATGATTCAATAGAAGCGGCTATACAAGTACAATATTTTTATTTTTTGCTCACACTAGTGACATCACCAGACTAAATACTTACTTATATATGTGATATACGAGCAAAGCTTACTGTCTCCAAATACTAAATAATATCAAATTATTTCCACGTGATTCCATTAGGCGAAAATTAGTTAAGGACCATGTGAATGCTCCTTAAAGCAGTCAGCCAAATGTATATTTTGACCTGAATGACATGTACTCTATATTAAGCTCATCATTTGAGAACAATCGAAATTATTAATTTGTTAGTATTTTTTGGAGCAACATGTGCCCAGTAAAGCTTGACAAAATAGATCAACAAAAAGCTCGATATAAAAACAATCATCCAACAGAAAAAAGATCATGGCGTAGGCACCAGAACCATTAAGAATGTCACTGAGGTTTTCTTGCCAGGTTAGGTCCCTACTCCTCTCATTTATATTATAGCATTACTTGCTTAGAAAAGAGCAAAATCTAAAATTATTTCAAACCAAACTATGGAGGAAAGATATTAGATATCTTACCCTCCTTTTAGCGCCATATTTAAGGGTCAATTATGCAACACTTATTATTGCCCCACCATAATTGCTATTGTTTAATTTCTATGTTAAGGGCCAAGAGTTGGACAATCGTATGCTATGTGGTTAAACATTTGTTGACAGATTTCATAATCAACCAATGAAGGAATCATTTTTCATAAAAAGAAAGCAAAAGAGATGATAGATTTTTATGTATGGTTAAGTGGATATATTTTACCATGTAAACTGAATTGGTAGGCTATTCCAAAAAAAAGGACTTGGCAACCAACGTGCGTGTCATTTAGGCTAGAATATTGTGAGCATTGATGTACTTCCATGAATTATATGCAGCCATATCATGACCTTCTCTTATCATTTCATAAGGTTGCCATCCTTGTAAGTATATGTTATGCTATATAATCGACGAAGATAAAATAAGACATAAGTTTCTTGTAAATGGCCTATATGTTGTTTACTAGTAGCCACCTCGACTTGAGGTGTCAATATATACCTATTTATTATCAGCAGATTTTCTTTCCTTGTAAGTATATGTTATGCTATATAATTGACGAAGGTAAAGTAAGACATAAGTTTCTTGTAAATGGCCTATATGTTGTTTACTAGTAGCCACCTCGACTTGAGGTGTCAATATATACCTATTTATCATCGGCAGATTTTCTTTTGAAAGAAATTTAAAAACATCTAATTGATTATGGAATTTCATATCTTGAAAATATCACACCTAAGATGATGGTATTTTCCAAATTTATTTCTCCAAAATTGAATTGCTATCACCCTGCACTATGAAATAATTTATCCAGCTAATTATTTCTTTCATTCTACTCATTTATTTTGAAGAGTAGCAGAGCCTTTTTGGGACCACTCTATAAATTTATATATAATGTTCTATTATGAACATACTGCCTCATCTCTATCCATACATATTTATAGGCATTGGTCTATAAGTTTCTAAATTTTTTTCTAATAAATTAGACATGAGATTTTATGAAGGTTTCATTTGGGACTAAGATTAAGCCCAAAGGAACAAAAATACAGGTACAAACCATGACAGTCCATTCTTTTAGTCATCATCCAACAACGAGAATTAAACTTTCATGTTTGAACGGGGGCATGTGGTCTAGTCACCTACAAAAGAATGAAGCAAAAAATATCTAAGATTCAAACTCGAAATAGCATGTTAAGCTTAACAAAAGAGATTTTAAAACTTGTCAAGAAGACTTACACAATAGTATCGTGATTTAAGGACTCTTGTCAAGGTAACTCATTTCTTTCTTTCTTTTTAATTAGCCATGCCAAATATTATCTTATCAGAATTAAGTGCATATCAAGCCTGCATGATTATTACAAGTATGCATATATGGAACATGTTGAAAATATTGCAATAAAATTGTTACAATTATCACAACCAATATGGCTACATTATTTGTAGCATATGTTTCATCATCATGAATCTGAGAAGTTCTATTAAGTCTCCTAGACTTAAAATGCTAGATGATTGTGTTAACAGTATAGACATGAGTTTAAGTCTTAATAAATTTCTGCTATCTCTGCTAACTCACCAAAATCTTTTTAAATTGCTTTAAAAATTATATACGGTGCAAGCACCTAACAAAGATCAGTTTTAAAAAAGCATATAGTCAAATAGCTTCAATTTTTATATATCATTGGATACTTCTCTATGATTCATATAGAATGCACTTCATCAAAAGATATCTATTATAGTAAAATATGCAATTTACCTATTTGGATATTATTATTTCTAACAAAATGCAGCAAGTATTATTGAGGCCAGTGATAAGAATCCCAAACTTAAGGGATGCAAATCACATGATGAAGGCCATTGATAAGGTTCCTTAATCTAAGGAATGTAAATCACATGATGAGGCCAGAGATAAAATTCCTTAAATGGATGTAAATCACTGATGAAGCCAAGTGATAAAATTCCTTAAATAGATGTAAATCACCTAAAAATGGCTAAGTGATAAAATTTCTTAAATGGATGTAAATCACCAACGAAGCCGAGTGATAAAATTCCTTAAATGGATATACATCACTTAAAAATAGCTAGGTGATAAAATTTCTTAAATGGATGTAAATCGCCTAAAAGACAAAGCTAAGTGCTACGACCCCTAAAAGGATATGGATCACTTCGACGAGGCTAAGAGAGGTAAACCATATGGCAAAGGTCATACAAAAAACAAAAAGTTCATGTAGCAATTAATGGAAGGCGATCAGCATAGCCTAAGCAACTTCGTCATCCTCCATTTCTTTATGGACTCAAAGTCCAGGTTCTCCAAATCAACCCCTGAACCATGCTTCATCGAGTACCTCCTCAGTAGTTCAAAGCCTTGGTCATACCAGCTGAACAAAACAATATTGTATTCTTTAGTGAGCTGGAATGTTTGGATGGCCTTGGCAATCATAGTTTTGATCTTCTGATTGGCTGACTAGAGCCGCTCGTCCTTTTGCACCGTTAACAACTTCTTGGTTAGAGCTTTAACTTTCTCCTTTCACAAAATGCAATCACTCAGCAAACAACAATGGAAAACATCAAGTCTTCCTTAAAGCCTCATCGTCAAAACAACGAATGGCGTGGCCAAGGTAATATAAACACTTTATCATTAAAATTTAATTAAATTGATAGAATAAAATTTTGCAGTCAATGGATGATAAAAATACTTCACACAAGAATATAAATCTTGGAAGAATAATATCATCCAAATATCAAAATTCTTCAACCTACAAAAGATTGATAAAGGGATCCAAAGAGGATACGCTAAAGCCTCACACATGTCGTCCAAAGAAATTAACTCACTTTCAAGCTATGATCCCTCGAACATCCAGAAAGACCTTCAAAAGGTAGATACTAAGAGGTCGTCATAGAAATACTAACATTCCTAAAGAAGAAAGTAGTTGAAGATAAAGAAGCTTGAATCTAAACAAGTCAAGAACATTCCCTAAGCCTGACCAGCATAAAGCAAAATCAGACTTGGGAATGAAGGGCAGTTGATGAGTCTAGAAAAATCATTAAGGTCGTCCATTAATATGGACAACCTTGCATCATTAGTAGGCCATCAAAGATAACTGCTCAACACATTCAATAACGACTCTCAAAGGTCTTAAACTCTCATCATGACAAAGAACATTACAATTAAGGTAATAATCACCCTAATTTATGTATAACAGCTACCTAAGTCACCTATAAAATGGACAATCTATTTCATTAGCTAAGGTACATCAAAAACTACTACAAAACACTATCTATATACGAAAGATATGGGTTGATACTAACTTAAACATCGGAGGCTCCCTCACCGGGCACAACCCAGTGGTCTCTTTGAACAATCTCTCCTTTATTTTACAAGTCCTACAAGATTGTCTAATGCTCCGTGATAGGCCACAAACTGAATAACCCCTTGTGATAGAAATTAATTAATTAATTATCCAAGTTATTAATTAACCAATTTATCATACAAACGCGTGATAGCACAAACAAATCACCAATAAATTAATTATGCAGCGGAAAATAAATAACACGATGATTTGTTTACGAATGGGGAAAACCTAACGGCAAAAACCCCACCGGGTGATTTTCAGGTCACCATTCCTGAAACTCCACTATTATCACAACAAGCGGTTACAAATAAAAGAATCCCAAATACCTTACCAACCTACAGTTGAACCCTTACCCCAATACCCAATTGAACTTGTTCTGTAGTGACAGTTCCCCTTTCTTATGCACGGCTCCAAGTACGTGACTAACTCCTTTGCACGAATCCCAATACGTGACTAACTCCCCAGCAACCTTTTGATTGTTGTAGTTGATTTGCAGCAGCTTCACATAGAAACACCAATAAGATCTTCAATGTTGGTGCAAGAGACTTTGCTTGGTTACAGAACCCAAAGGCGTACAAGAAACGCAGCAAGAACTCTTTCTTCTGTAGGAGGAGGCTAGGGTTTCAAAAAGAAAATCTTATGAAGCTCTCTAGGGTTAGGTTTCTTTTTTCCACCTCCTTTAAATAGGAGTTTAATGGTCTCTCCTATTCCAAATAGGTTTACACAAATCTTGGACTTTCCTAGTCTAATAAGGATTATACAAACCCATAAACAAATAACCTTTTAGAATAAAAACATTGCTGGCTATAATCTGAAAACCCGTAAGCTTGATCGATCGAGGAATCTGTCAAGCTTTAATGAATCTCAACAGATCGAGCTTCTATCGAGTAGGTATCGAGACCCGCAGATTGTACTTTTCTTGAACAATTCTTGAGTAGTCTTCATGTCTTCAATTTAACCACTTGTAATGATCATCTTGAACCTACTTAGATTTACCCAAATACAAGTAAAGTGTGTTTTGTCAAAGGATATACCAATTACATAAAAATATGTCCCCAACACTCCGGATTGGATGAGTGACCCAACTGACAATTTTGACATCATCACTTACATATACTTTTTTTTTTTTTCAAAAAAACCTTTACATATTTTTTTAACGTGAATCTTTACATATACCTTAATAAGTAAACTCTATACATTTCATTTCCTTAGGTGCATAAAAAAAAAGACATCTATTCCATAATAATTGTGGCTAATTAGTTTTTTCATGATCTCATTTATAACATTTTTTACTATTATCAAATTTTACTGGTGATTTTCATAATAGAGACATTAAATGAGAGTTAAAATCATAGAACCTTTCATTAGATTTTTAAAAGATGTGGTGTGTGAAGAATATAAGCATTTAAGGAATTTTTTTTTATATTATATTATTTATAAATAATGTTAAATGAAATGTCAAAAAAAGGATTCTGAAAATTTTCATCTTTATTTCTTATATATTTCTATTATTACCAAAGAATGTCTTCCTTTTAGTTTTGATAATAAATATGTTTTTCTAGATTAGAGTTTGGTTAGTTTTAAGTTTAAATTTTGTATGATTTTATTTAATTGTTGATTATATGATTTAATTAAGTGAATTTAACGATTTATTTAATTGCATTGTAAAGTTCTTAATGACATTCTTAAGGTCATCTTTAATTAATTTTTCACTCCTTTAGCTGTCAGCCTCTTTGTTTTCCAATTAACTGTTACAAATTAATTTATTTAATTGACGTTTGATTTCTTTTAATAATCTCTCTCTCTCTCTCTCTCTCTGTTAACATCCAATTGTTTTCCCAAATTTGATGATAATCCTAATGTACTAAATATGCATTGTAACGTTTATTTATTTATTTTTATTCCATTTTGCTATTATGAAGTTAGTATATCCATAACTATTAGTTTATTTTATGATATGTTTGGTTTGATATTATTATTATTATTTTGTATTCTCTTTTTCTATTGATGCATTGTATGTTTTATGGGAATACTTTATAAGATTTTTTTTTTTTTTTAATTGAGTGTTTCTAAATTAGTATTTATTTTGTATTTCATTTTTCCATTGATGCGTTGTAACATTTCATGGGAAGACTTTATAAGTACAATTTTTATTTATTGAATTTAAATAAAATATTATATGTGTAATTTTTTTTTTTTAAATGAGACAAATTATAAATAATTTAATGATATGGAGGATGTTGCTAAATTTAAATGTTGAATAAAATTAGATGAGAAGAAAAATATTAAAAATGAAATGTATAGCAATAAACACCAAATTATTTTATTTATGCTATGTAATAAAATAACATTATATTTTTATATACTATCTTTATAATGCAATAATATAACATTAACAACCAATGAAAATAAAAAAGATAACAACATAAAACACAAAACTAAATCTTATCAACCCAAAGGATGTATGAATTATGATGTGTTTCAATTCTTTGTTATCATGGTTCATAGAGATGTGATCCATTTTCAGCCGAGCTATTTTCAATTGGTTATACATCCCGGCCAGCTCCTATACATTGCAACTCCACTATTTCAGCAAATTTGTCCCAATCTAGCCAAGCAACAAATAACTTCTGCTCTAATGTATGAGATACATGCCAAAATGTGTCTTTCATGAAGTCTCCCCTTGCCCTTTCACTAAAAGGTCAAGCTAGATTACCATTCAATTCCAATTTTAGCAAACTGACTGACTTCTAGCAGTCTAAAATTGATTTATGTGATGCATTTGGTGGAGCTTTCAGTACTGCATCAGTATGTTTTGATGATCAACCTGTTACACTAAAATAAAAAATGTAAATACCAAAAACTGAAGAAAAAAAAATAGAGAGATAGAGAGACTGAGAGACAGAGAGAGAGGGTTTTTGTGTGGAAAAATAGAAAATTATGCATGGAATAAGAGAGGGAATGACAATTTTATAGTATGAGGATAAAATTAAGAAGAGTCAAATATAAAGGAAGATAAAAAGATAGAATAATAGTAATATTGAGAGTAGTGGGGATATGAAAAGTTAAAATGGAATGAGAAAGGTTGAAAAAAGTTAAGGTAGAGGGATATGAAAAATTAAAATGGAATTGAAAATTTAATAATAAATAAGAATAGTTAAAAATAAGATAAATATGATATTTTGATTGTAATATAATAGAGTTTTTACTTCACTTTAAATGTTAAAAAATTGTATAAAAAAAATGGGAAAAAAATTGATAATGACATGGCTGTTGACGTGACTCAACATGAGCATAGCAACATTAAATGTTATGCTTCAGCTTTTAGTAATATATAGATATGGATTAGTTACCAATAACTATATGTTATTATTGTCATGAATAGCCTATATAATACCCATCATCACACCCTTTCTTATAAGTCATAGTATATTACTCTATATTTAGATATACACAATCCTATTGTATGTCTCTCCCACATATTTTTCTACAATTTATATTTGTTTGTTCTAAGAAAAGGCAATATAAGTTGTTTTTGAACCTTTGTGAGTGGAAGTGTGTCCATCACAAAGGTTGACGCTATAGTCTAATCCTGGGGGGTTGTTTGGCCAAGAGAACTAGTCGTACCAAATTTTACTCCAGGTGGCACGAATCAACCTTTAAGGACAACGCTATTCGTAGCGTGATTCTATACAATTGTGAGATGGTTCTAAACTCCTTTTTATTTTATGTTCTTACTAATTATTTGGGATATTAATTTTGTATTAAAACTTGTTTATTCACTAAAATATTTCCAACACAAAATGCAAACCCATCACCACCAATTGCCACCAAAATCAACCAAGCATCACCCAAAGTTAACCCAATCACCACTAGCTACTATAAAGACAACCCATAATCAACCAATCAACACTAGTCCAAAACCACCAAAAACCCAAAATTAGATCAACCCAAAATCACCAAAATCAACTCAAAATCCAAAGAGTGAGATTAGTAGAATTGGCAGCATGGCGAGAGGTGGAGAGTGAGAGAGGGATGGTTGAGAGAGAGATAGAGGCAAAGCAAATAGACATATAGGTTAAAAAAAAAAAAAAGATTTTAGAGAAGTGGAGAATTGACGACGAGAGAGGAGATAGAAAATATAATTAAAAAACTAAATAAAAAATAGTATGGTGCTACAATACCCTTCTACTGGGGTATTGTAGCACCATGCCATTTTTTTAGGCATATGACACATCTAATGTAGGTGGTCTTTTGGTGTTTGGTCATTAGTGTGCTAAATGCTAAATATTTAGTATTTAGCATATCTAATGCCAGTGCTTTTATAGCTCATTTAAAAAAAAAAAAAGGGGGGAGTGTTAAAAATTGAATGCTAGAAGCCACCTGAAAATCGAAGCAGGCACATCACACACACCGTCCACCTAGATGAGCTGCTGGTACCAAGAAAGCTTAACAAGAAAAAGATCAAGACGAAGAACACTCAGATGAGCACTGAGAAAAAAAATTGGAATTTTTTTTTTTCAAGGATTAACATGTGGAGAGATAGAGAGAATGATTTTTTGTTTGTTTGTGTGTGTGGGGGTTGTTTGTTCTTAGAGATAAATAGTCTCTCTTTTGGCAAATTTCAAGGGGCAAAAGTTAGATTTAATGAATTTGTCTAGTATTACTTTAGATTTTAATTTTGTTAGGTGTGTTTTGTCTAATTTTAATTTTGTCTCTTCACCTTCGTCTTCAAGGAAAGGGCCTTATTATTATTATTATTTAGGTAAAGGCCTAAAGAAGCCTTAATTTATCTCAAAAAAAAGAAGCCTTAATTAAAATGTACACATACATATATATTATATTATAGTATTAGTTAAAAAAGGGGGTCTTCTATTATTTGGGGCCCTTAGACCATTGCCGCTGCTTATATGCTCTAGTTGGCCCTGCTTGGATGTCATGAACACAATAGAAAGTGTCAAACAGTTGGACTATTATTGACGACCTTTTTAAACTTTAATTACTTTATTGAAAAAAAATTACGTAATAAACTGTTGTTGATAGAGTATAGCATGAATGAATTTTATTCAGCAGAGAAGCTAATGCAGAGCATCATGTATGCTTACAAGGGCAAGTAGTTGGGTTTCAAATTCAAGTGCAAGCACTTATGTTACAGCATAGGTCCCTAATTAGAAAACTTCACCACTGCTAGGTTGTTGGAAGCTTCTAGAAGGAATTTGGAAGTTAGGAAGATAGCTGATGCATATGCGATTGGTTACAGTAAAACAGCCCTCTTATTGTAGTTTCAACTGAGTCCCGTACAAGTATAGATTGATATTAAAGTTAGTTCTTAAGACAGGTAAGAAACAATATTGTAACACATAACAGCCAACTAGTGACAATTATGCAGTAATAGTTGCATAAATACGCATATAGACTTCATTTTTATGCTTGATTGAAAACATCTCCTTAGATCAGGTCCATGTCTTTTCCGTTTGGTTAACACTGCAGACTCTGGGTTTGGGGGTTCTGTGTTTGTGAGTCTCTGTGGGTTTCTAGTGGCCTTGGTTGCTATACATACACTTGGTATACAATACAACACAACACAACACAATAACTCCCAATTATTGAGAGAGAGGGGTTTCTAAATCATGCTCTCCACCGGGTGAAATAGCTATGCACGTTCAATTGTTATTTGCCGGAACAATGAAGAAAATTGTGAATTATGTGAAAATTATGTTTGATTAAAGAAAGTTAAAAGAAAAATTAAGAGAGTAAAAAAAGAAAAGAAAATAAATATATTTGTAAAAGCTGATGTGGACTTTTTTGCCAACTACTTAGTGACGTAGCAAATAAAATTTAGACACATCGTCATCTCATTTAATTTTTTTTAATATTAGACATGCCAACTGTACAAATTGTTTGCCACATAGGCATAGATTGCATATTGAAAATAATAGGGATTAAATTGACTGTTGTTAAAATATAAGAATTAAATTAACTTTGACATCCAAATTTAGGGATTAAAATAGTGTTTTCGTCTAACGAAAAATATTTGCATTTTCTCCTTGTAGATTGCAATAAGAATTATAAAGAGAATAACAAGTTTCATGAGAACCGTAACCATGCATCATCGTCCTTCTAGACTATTCGTAAATTCATTATTTGATTCCGGTCTACTAGAAGAAGTTGTGCTGGATTGGTCTCTCCTTATGGAAAAGGCTGCTTGTTTGGGAGTCGGAAGGTTCACAGTTTCACCATCAAGCATCTTGATTATAATTGTCATGGTGGGGCGATCACTTGGGTCATGTTGTACACATAAGAGACCAATATTTAGGCACTTCACAAACTGATCTGCAATGCAAGTATCTTGTAGGGTCTCGTCCATTAAATCCAACAGCATGTCATCGGTCCACAATCTCCATGCCTATGACAGTAAATAAACATTGGTACGAAGTAAAAACTTACCAAAGCATAGGTTATTAGAAAACTTAACACACCTACATAGCCTATAATGAAACAAAATATGATGAGAATAAAGATGGTTATGAAAATTCAACACACTTACATAACTTAGAAGGCTCATTGCTATATACAATTTAAAGTAGAAGAGTATAAACAATACTATTGCTAAAAGTTCTCTCTCTATGGTTTTCTCTCTTGAGAAAGCCTACGAGGTGAAAAAGTTTTTTCCTCTCTCTTGGTCTCCCTTGGGCGTCTGAAGGGGTGGAAGAAATAGCCTTTGTGGCTTTGTTTTCTCCTATAGGTAGAACTCTCGGTTTTTTGAAGTTTGTTTTTAAGTTTGGTTTTCCCTCGCTGTTAAGATGGAGGAACTAACTCAGAGATGTGAGAACCTAAAACTCTCTGGAAAAGAAGGTGGGGAGGTAAACATCGACCCAAAGGAGGAAGATCCCGAAATGGTGGTTGTTGGGAAGTTCCTCACAAAAAGAAGAATAAACTTGGAAACAGTAGTGCGCACTTTGAAACCATTTGGAAAACAATAGAAAGCTTTGAAGTACAGGATGCGGATGATAACACGGCACTCTTTGTATTCATGAATGAGGAGGATATGAACAAGGTCCTATGGTCCAGTCCATGGTCTTACGACAAGTATCTATTGGTCCTACATAGGCTTGGTGTGTTGGAATCTGTCTCTACCCTCACTCTCGAACAGGCCTCCTTCTGGGTGCAAATCCACGGCCTGCCAATGAGAAAACAGACCAGAGACAAGGGGGAACGCATTGGTGGAACTATGGGAGAGGTTGAAAAGGTTGACAGGGTGGAAAGAAGCTTCAGTATGGGGAAATGTTTACGGGTAAGGGTGCGCATTGACATATCGGAACCAATTTGCAGGGGTAGAATGGTTCGTATTGGGAACACTTCTTCAACTTGGGTGGACTTGCAGTACGAGCGATTGCCGATATTCTGCTATTGGTGCGGGAAACTCAACCATGACGATAGAGACTGCTCCCTATGGATTCAAAGCAAGGAATCGCTTGGCCTAGAGGACAGGCAATTTGGTCTGTGGCTTAGAGCGAACACGGATTGGTTGCAGAGGCCATTAGTGGCAGAGGTAGGACGGAAGGAAACTAAGAAAGAAAAGGAAGCTAAGGCAAATGTGGTGTGGAGTAGGAACCAGCCTAAGCCAGTCCATACAAAACACCCGGCAGAGGCAAAGGAGGTAGGATGCAGCGGCGAGCGACCCTGGGAAACATGGGCTACATCAGATATGGTAGTAAATGGTCTAGCGTCGCCAAATAGGGTGGCCGTGGATTTTGAGGCCTAGCTGTAGGATTTAGACCAGGCAATCAGTGGAATAGACATGGTGGTGAATTCGAGAAAGGAAGATCTCAATCAAAACCCAAAGCATGGGATTTTCGAAGGAATTAGAAACGCTGAACAGTAGTGGATCACCCCAAGACTTATGGTCCAACCCAACTTTGAATAAGGGCCACATTCAAGCTGATGGGCCTGCGCAACAAAACGAAAACCGATGGGTACTAAAGCCCACCATGGAGAGTTTCAGCACAAAGCTAACCTTCAAGGAAACATCACGACTAGGTCAAAAGAGAGTACAGAAGGGCCCACCATAAGATCAGAGGGGTTGAAAGAGATAAACACGCTGTTGTCTTAAACCAAACAAAGTGGGGTAGGAAAAGAAAACTCTCTGCAGAAAGGAGAGGCGGTGAAAAATACCCATGGCCACAATGATCCGAGCAACTTGGCGACATGGAAAAGGGTGCCAAGGGAACCCGTCAGCCTAGCTACTCTGATTAGTGAAGGAGTGGGGATTGGCGCGAAAAGGAAGGTGATGATGCCTTTAAAAGAAATCCCAGCCAACATTCCAATGGAGAAACGATCTAAGAAAGTAGAGAGCGAGATTGCACTCAGCCAAAATCTGATCAAGCAAGCACTATCGGTGGAGGCGGCAAGGCAGCCTTGCCGGGATCGCTAGAACTGTCGGGGGCTTGGAACCGCCAACTAGTCCGTGCGTTAGAGAAGGGAGTGACTTCACAAGAGAGAGGAGTCGTGGTCCCTCCTCACTAGGTTGGCAAGGGGCAACTCTTTACCTTGGGTTTGTATTGGGGATTTTAATGAGCTAATGCAAGGGGAAGAAAAAGAAGGAGGCAGCAATCGTCCAGCTAGACAAATGGCTTGCTTTTGCAATTCTGTGAATGAGAGTCAACTAAGGGATTTAGGCTACGTTGGGCAAAATTTTACTTGATGCCTCAAGCTTGGAGACAGGGGTTGGATTAGGGAAAGGCTAGACAGAGCATTAGTATCAATGGGGTGGGCACAAAGCTTTCCCACTCACCAACTGCATCACCTAGCGAGCTCTGCATCTGACCACTGCATCCTACTTCTAAAAGACACCCCTCCACGGAGCAAACCATGGCAAAGGAAGAAGCCTTTCAGGTTCGAATCAATGTGGATCCAAGATGAGTCATGCATTCATGTGGTGAAGGAAGCGTGGGCTAAAGGAATGGCAAGAGCGTCTGACTCCCCTTATTCAAGCTATCTTGAGGAATGCCGCTTCGCACTGGCTTCATGGAACTTCTCAACCTTTGGGTACGTTGGAAAGAAAATTCCCAAACTCCAACGATCACTCCAAGAACTTGAATGTCAGAAAGGTACCCCTCAGTTATTGACAGAAATTGAGGACACGAGGAGGGAACTGAACAGGTTGTTGGACATGGAAGAAGCAATGTGGCATCAGCGAACGCACATTTCTTGGCTCAAACAAGGAGACAGGAGCACTTTCCTTTTTCCACACTAAGGCATCTAACAGGTACCAACATAACACAATTCTAGGAATTACAGATAAGGTGGGAGTTTGGAAAGAGGACATGGAGGAGATTGGGAATGTTTTCCTTGAATATTATGAATCATTGTTTACATCATCTAACCCAACAATTAGTGAGGAATTACTTGATGCCATTCACCTGAAGGTGTTAGTCCATATGAACTCCTTCCTAACCAGGGATCTTCGAGCAGAGGAGGTGGATAAAGCTTTGAAGTAGATGTTCCCCACCATTGCACCGGGGCTAGACGAGATGCCCCCCTTTTCTACCAGCAATTTTGGCCTACAGTTGGTAATGTCATAACTAAAACTGTATTAGATTTTCTAAAAGCTAGTATCATTCCTCATAAATTTAATGAGATCCATATAGTGCTACTTCCAAAAGTAAAAGATCCAAAGCAGGTGCAGGATTTTCACCCAATTAGCTTATATAATGTAGCATACAAACTTGCTTCAAAAATTCTAGCAAACAGATTGAAACCTTTTCTCCCAGACCTGGTGTGTGAGAACCAGAGCACTTTCGTGGTGGAAAGGCTAATCACAGATAACATCCTAGTGGCATCAGAAACTATGTTCCACATAAGCCAAAAGAGGAAGGGCAAGGTTGGAGAAATGGCTCTAAAATTGGACATGAGTAAGGCTTACGACTGGGTGGAGTGGATATGCTTAGAGCAGATCATGATCAAGCTAGGATTTAGTAGAAGATGGGTGGGTTTGATGATGCAGTGCATTACGACAGTCTCCTATGCAATTCGAATAAACAGGCATCCATAAGGCCACATCGTACCTACCCGAGGTCTTCGCCAAGGTGACCCTCTCTCGCCTTACTTATTCTTGATGTGTGCGGAGGGACTATCTGCCTTACTCCACCAAGCAGTCCAGAACAGGAAGTTGAAAGGCATATCAGCTTGCAGAAATAGGATGAAAATATCACACCAATTTTTTGTTGATGACAGTCTGATTTTTGGAAGGGCAACAGTGGCAGAAAGCTCTAAAATCACGCGAATCCTAAAGGTGTATGAGGAATCATCTGGTTAGCAGCTAAACAAGCAAAAAACTTCCCTTTACTTCAGCCGAAACACAAATGTAGGGACACAAGAGATAATCCAAACTATTTTTGGTGCCCAGGTAATTAGGCAACACGAGACTTATTTAGGCCTCCCCTCACTCATTGGGAGATCGAAGACCAACTCTTTTGCCTAACTGAAAGGAAAGGTAGCTAAAAATTTGTCTGGTTGGAAGGAGAAGCTGCTCTCAGCTGCTAGGAAGGAAGTTCTCATTAAGGTAGTAGCCCAAGCGGTCCCAACATACACTATGAGCTACTTTAAGCTCCCCAATGCCCTTTGTGATGAACTAATGAGCATGGTCTGTCAATTTTGGTGGGGGTAGAAAAGGAAAGAGAGAAAGATGGTATGGTTGAGTTGGGAAAAGTTGTGCAAACCAAAGGATATAGGAGGTATAGGATTCAAAGACCTAAAAAGCTTTAATTTAGCCCTCTTGGCTAAACAGGGGTGGAGGCTTCAAAATCACCCATCCTCGCTTTTTTCAAGAGTTTTTAAAGCAAAATATTTCCCCACCGATGATTTTGTACATGCTACCATGGGTAAACACCCATCCTTTGCTTGGCGCAATATAATGGCAAGCCAAAAGATTGTGGAGAAAGGTTTGGTCTGGAAGGTAGGCAACGGTGAGAACATCCAGATATGGAGGGATAGGTGGATCCCAAACCCATCCACATACAAGATCTCTTCCCCTCCCCACCTGGTGAATGGGACTCGAACCTGATTAAGCAAGTCTTCCCCCCCCCCCCCCCCACGAAGCTGCGATCATGAGCATTCCCTTAAGCCTAACTCTGCCTCCAGATAAGAGAATATGGAGTGGCACAAGCAATGGCAAGTTCACGGTTAGTAGCGCCTACAAACTAATCTTGGAGGTCAATGAAAAAATGTTTTGGGGGAGACTTCTGACCAAGCAGCGATGAAGCTACTGTGGAAAACAATATGGGGCATGAAGACTCTAAACAAAGTTCAAAACTTCATTTGGAGGGCTTGTAAAGATATTTTGGCCACCAAGACGAACTTGAGGAAGCACCACATCACAAGCAATGACCTGTGCACGAGTCGTAACAAGGCAGCAGAGACTAGTGGACACATGTTTTGGTTCTACGAAAAGGCGAAGGAAGTTTGGAATAGCAGCAAAATGGTCTTCCCTTTCATGATAACTGGAAACTGGGAATTCATTGATATTGTTTGGAATGTCATAAAGCATACCCCAAAAGACTTTGGAATGCTAGAAAAGACGACAATGATATGCTGGGAAATTTGGAAAAATAGAAATGTTATGAGCCTCGAAGGGGCGGGCAATCAGGGGTACAAGGTCCTGAAGAAGGCTCTCAATCAAGTGGAGGATAATCGGGCTACTCATGAGAAGGTCTTACCACAAAGAGATAAGGAAGAAATTTATTGGTCTGCGCCGAGGGAAGGGAGATACAAAGCTAATGTTGATGGTGCTACCTTTACCAAAACACAAGCGTCGGGCATGGGCCTGGTAATTCGCAACAATCGGGGACAGGTAATGGTGGCCATGAGCAGGAAAATCCCTACTCTGCTGTCGGCACTAAGTGTGGAGACAAAAGCGAAGGAATTAGCTGTGGAGTGGATGCTGGAGATGAGTTTCAAGAGGTCACCTTCGAAACTGACTCCCTAAGTTTACATAATGCTCTGAAAAGGGTGTCAACGTCAAATGCCTTGGTGGAGACTAAAATGGAAAGCATCCTACATCAAGCCTAGAATTACAGATTTTTTGATGTCTCTCATGTAAAAAGGCAGGGTAACACACCCGCCCATATCTTAGCCCAATATGCTAAAAAAATTGGGAACTTAGTTGTTTGGTTGGAGGAAACTCCTAGCCTTATTGAGCACGCATGCGCTCAGGATGTAGTTTCATTTTTCTCAAGTTGAATAGAAGTTTCAAAGTTTCGGAATAAAAAAATAAATAAATAAATAAAAAGAAGGCTCATTGCTTGTTTTGACTTATAAAAACCTATGTTCTTCTTTCCACTTATAATCTCAAGTAAAACTACACCAAAACTAAAAACATCAGATTTGATTGAGAAGATTCCATCTAATGCATTCTCCGAAGACATATAGCCACTACATCGCAACAGTTGTATAAATTATGATATTAGTAGGACACTTTGTGCATATTATCTAAACAAAGTTATTAGAATGAAGATTTGCCATAATACACAAACAATCAGCTACAACAATCATATTGTGTATAGGAAACATACTAAGTTCCAACTATTTTTGTTGTGTTTGCCTCCGTTTGTTTGCCACCAACAATCCTCGCCAATCCAAAGTAAGATATTTTAGGGTTTATTTCATGGTCTAGAAGAACATTACTAGTTTTCAAATCTCAATGAGTGATCCTTAATCTAGAGTCTTGGTGAAGATAAAGAAGCCCTCGAGCAATTCCCAAAATGATGTTGAAATGCATCTCCTAGTCCAAAAATATGCTTTACTTTTGATCTTGTGTTTTTCCATAATTTCAGTTTGCATTTGAAAAAATAAATTTAGCAACTAAAATAAGATATAAAATCAACATAATATGGATAGTATATAAAGGAAATAGGTTTAGAAGCCAACCAAATATGAAGAAGTCTAAACTTTTGTTAGCCATGTACTCTTAAATTAAAATTTTTTCATTCCCTTATATGCAATATCCATAGAGTCTGGCGAGGTTCCGATGCTGAAGTTTTGCAATCAATACCACCTCATTCTTAAATTCTAGTAGACCTTGACCTGAGACACTTGAAAGTCTCTTTACAGCAATTTCTTGACCACTTGGAAGCTTACCCTGGGACCAAAATTCCCAATACACGAAATTAACATTAACCAAAAACTAGCTGACATCTGTACATTAATGACCACTAAATGTTGCTGAGATTACCTTGTAAACAAGCCCATAGCCTCCTTGTCCAAGCTTGTTTTCATCTGAGAAGTTATTAGTAGCAATTCGTATGCTTTCCAAATCATAAAAAGGTACATCTATACCTTTCTCATCTTCTTCTTGGAACTCACCTGAATCTATCAAGTCTTGGACATAGCTTTCACTATATAACATGCGTTGTACTCGATTTCTTTGGTCAATTTGTCTATTTTCTAAATTCAGAAGACACTAATCTATCTTAGTTCACATGTTAATTAGATGGAAGAACTTGTAACAGGTTTTTTTATGATTCAATCTAACCCAAAATAAAATATGTAAAAATAAAAATAAAAAATCAAAGTTCATAGTATGCATTTTGCAAAGTGCTTACCTTGTCTCTTGGTCATCTTTCTTCGCCATATGTAGATAAAAGTCATGGCACAGAGAACAATCACACTAGTTATTCCAGCAATCAGAAGCAATATCATTCCTTTTTCTGATGGTGAAGAAACTACAACAAAGAGAGATGACTAGTCATACTTCAGGGTATAGAATTTGAATAGAAATCTCTCGCATGATGTTTAGTTTCAGTAGTGATATAATTAAACGATAATTAGTGGAAGTTAAAGGATGTATGTTTTCATCAATTTGTAAAATAAAAATGGTTATTGTTGTACAAAATACAGACTAACAATATATGACTCGGTAATGATCACATTGACATTGCTGTAGACGATTTTGCAAATTTTTGGAAAGACCTGCCAACTTTGGAGGTAAAATTAGAATTGTTACACGTAAGTAAAAGAAAAAACCCTGTCAATTAGTCCTTAGCTAAATACACAAGGTCCTAACATTGTGCTAAATCACTAAAGCAACTATTATCACAGTTTGTAAAGGAAGAAAATAAAAAGCTGGGGCAACATTAACTAAATCATTATTTGTAATAAAGTAATTTTAATTTGCAATATGCACATGATATAGAATCCTGACCTTGTGTACAACTTAACTTTGTGCCATCCCATCGAAAGCTTATAGTGCAAAGGCACCTCCTCTTCCCATCACTTGCTGATTTACAAGTTGAATGTGGCCAATCCTCGCAATCTGCAGATAAATTGCAGATTGCCTCCAGTGATGGCTCCCAAACAATCTTAACATCATCTGTAACTCTAGACGAAACATTGGAACTAGAGTTTCTTGGAGTAGTTAGATTAAATGCAAATGACTGGTTTAGCCGCAGACTATCTACATCCTTGACTTGGATAAAAAACTTTGATGTATTTTGATCGATACTAGTGACTCGATATGTCCCACTGAGGGCCTTGAAGCTAACCTGGCCAGAGGTAGTGTTGCAATTGAAACTGAAGTACATAGGATCACCACAATTTGAGCTAGTGCTAAGTGGATAAGGGATCATGTTTGTCCCACAAGGCTCACAATTTTGTACAGTTGTTTCTGCAGAAATATCAAGTTTCAAATAGTGAATAAACACAAACAAATGGGACTTGGCCTTACATACATATAATTAATGAACTTGCCAAAGAATTGCAAATCCATCTGTCCACAAACTGACAGCCCATCATCCCATGGGCCATGGTTGAGAGTTTATCATATACAGACAAGGTTAACATTTTATTTTTGTTCTGTAAAGATAATTTATATTTTCAATTATCGGCTCATCTTGACAAAATTTTGGCTATCATATAGAACCATGTTTCTTGTCAAGTTCATTATAAATAAAGTTACTAAGTTGATAGTACTATTATTTTTTGTGCCCAGTATCTTAAGAGAGTGGCTGTTTCTTTAACATTTTGAGTAGACTTGGGCTTGGACTATAATTAAACAGCTGGCAGGGTTTCTAAACTTTCTACTTCATATTGAAGACGCTTTCTGAATTTCCAGGAGTACCTATATTCGAAATTCAAGCAAATTTATGTAAAATCGACCAGTTAGTGCAGTACCTATATCCGAAATTGCTACACGGATGGAGAGGTTATAACCTTAAACATACTCCTCTTGAAGATTAGCTAACTCCTGCCTCCAAATCCAGCATGGCATTCTGGAGCGTTGATTATATGAATAAGACTTGCAGCCGCAGTTTTTAAGGCACAACTCTTTGCATTCTGTTTTGCTTTTGACCTGAGTCTTTTGTTCCGGTTTATCCCCTATCACAATCATCTTTAATTTCACGAAGGTGTCGCCACAGGACGTCGAATTTCTTGTGCACCCATCTGAAAAATCTCCAGAATACCACTTCTGAGCGACATGGGGCATGAAGCCTGGCAAACATTTGCATGCCAATTTATTATTGTATAAACTACAGCTACCAAATTTTCCACAAACATTATACACACTACAATTGTCTCTCGGCATAGCAAAGTACAAGGACCCTGTCCCGTTTATGCTCTGTTCCCAATACTCTTATCTTCCCACTAAAATTCATCACCAACCTTGCATTCTTAAAATTATAAAAAGTTTGACCTTCTGTTCTTGAGACGAGAGTGTAAAAACTACCCCGGGCTTTTCCAATAAATCGTCCCCTCTTTGTTGACGATAATTGCGTTCTGACTTCCGGCTGTATCTAGCATAAACGTGAAGCTCCCGCTTCCAGGGTCATCACGGTCTCTCCAAGAAGTCAAATTCATGTCTCCACGCAACAACATGCCTGGAAGAAACGTATCAGTTGGATTTTCAAAGCTCTCCCACAGACTTGTCACATTACCGTATTCGTTGTTGGGTGCATGTGACACCCTTGGATTCCAGCCCACGTGCATTGTCAAAGCTCATTTATGAGAGCATTTGCAGCAATGGAGTTACAATGCTATAATGCTAAAATTTAGCTCCTCAAACCCAAAAACCTTGCTGCAGCAGTGGAGCTAAATCTAAAAAATTTAGCTTCATTGCTACAGTGCACATCTATAAATAGATGTGCACTGTTCATAACATCTAAAAGAAAAAATATTATTTTATTAAATTCCTCTCTCCTCTTTTATTAAAAAATTATTTTTTCCTTTTTCTTTTTCTTTCTCTCTCTCCGGTGTCTCTTCTTTCTTCCTCTTTCTTCCTCTTCCAGTCCTCCATTTTAATCAAACCGACCTCAGTCCGTTGCTCCAAAGCCCAACGCCGACCACTCCTCACTGCCCAGCGCCGATCGCCGATCGAAGTTCATCCCAGCGCCGACCACTCCTTGCTGCCCAGCGCCGATCGCCGATCGAAGCCCAGCCCAACGTCAACCACTCCTCAGCACCGATCGCTGATCGAAGCCCAGCCCAGCGCCGACCACTCCTCGTTGCCCAACGCCGATCGCCGATCGAAACCCAACCCAGCGCCGACCACTCCTCACTGCCCAGCGCCGACCGAGCTCCACCCTCTCTCTGCAAGGCCCAGCGCCGATGTGGGTTTGTGTTTATGTTTTCTGATCTGTTGTGGGTGTGTTTGTGTTTGTGGCAGTGGGCTTGTGCTCGTTGCGGTTTTTTTTTTTTTTTTTTTTTTTAATGCTGTGGACTGCCAGTAGTGGTGGTGGTGGTGGTGGTGTTGTTGGTGGTGGTTGTCTGTGGTTGATGGTAGAGGTGGTTGAGGTTGGTGGTGTAATATTTTTTTGGTAGTAGAATATATTATTTTATTGTAGTAGTTATAATATTTTATTGTGATGTTTATATTATTTTATTACGCTGAAAGTTAAAATAGATCCACTGCTGCAGTATGTGTGTAAGTAAAATAGATAAAGTAACTTTTGATGGAGCTAAATTGCTAAAAATTTAGCTCCACTATTGTGGATGCTCTGAGCTTGCTACCAAAAGTCTTCAAGTTGGGCATGCCTCTTAATGAGTTTGCTTCCTCAAGCTTCCAAAGTCAGCTTTTGGTTTAATGCAAAGCTGAGCAAGTGTGTCTAACACGCTGAAGGAAGAAAGAAAAGAAAGAGGCAAATAACAAGGGTCATTTTGCCTTAAGTGGAGAGCTGAAACAGAGTCCTTTTTTAGGTTATTGTGTGTGAGTTCCAGAGTGAGCAAGAAACACGAAAGGAGAGAGTTTCAGTCATTTGAGGTGCAGTTCGTGTGAAGAGATAGATAGAAACACAATGAGAGTGTGAGAGAGTGAAAAAGAAAAAATGAGACATTTTTCTTTGCTCAATGTTAATGTGTATGGTGTTGTGGGCTTTAGGCCCAACTAGATTACTTGTATAGCACACATTCTTGTACTACACTCTTACTTATACTGTACTCATATGCCCCCTATATAAAGGCACTCATGTATATTCTTTCATTTTGAGAAATACAATATTATTGCATTTAGTATTTCTAACATGGTATCAGAGCCACTGCTCTGACCTTTTCTTAGTAGTCTTGTCTTTATTAGTGTGACTCCAGTCTCAACATCGCTTCCGCCATCACAGCAACTACCGTAGCCTCTCACCGTTGAACCTCCGACATCTTCCAGCCGTCGTCCTTGGGTTCCGGACCTAACGCTGCTATCGTTAAGGAGTTTTACACTACACAAACCACTGCCCTTTGCATCACTACTGCAAATATTGCTCCGATTACATTTCTAAAGGTACTACTAAGATTGTCTTGCGCCGTTATACACACTCATGGAAACCTCGACACCATCAGAGACTGCATGCGTCCCCATGCGCCGATCAAAGGTTCTGTTCTGCAGCTCACGCGCCCACACTCCTCCCACGTGCCACTGCACATCTATGTTTTGCTCACGTGTTCACACGTGCCGCATCTTCAGGTCACGCGCCCACATGCACCTCAACCTCCTGCTGACATCATTGCTAACGTCATCCACGTCAGCCCTAATTGCGCTGTTGATGACGTCACTTGCTTGCGTTAGCCGCTGACGTCATCATTTGGATTCTGGTGGTTTGACCGTTAACTTTCTCAGGGTTGACCATTGACTTTTTCCTAGGGTTGACTTTTTTGCAGTCTAGGTGCTCCTTACCCAATTTTTCATGTAGATTTCAGTTTTGCAGTCTATTTTTTCATATTTTGCTTCTAAATGAAGAATAAGGGCAAGTCTTCTTCCTTTTGCAACAATCGTCGCCAACAATCCAACAAACGTCTTTGCAATTTTTGCAAACGTTTTGACCATAATATTGAGACTTGCTATCAACACAACAAATCAACTATTTCCATTTTTGCTACTACAGTTGCTACCACTGAGAGTGTCCAACCCATGGCTCCGTCCCATCTCTGCACAGTCTCAGTCTTCTAGATCCACTTTCACCATTTCTAGAGATGACCTTGTAAACATCATTGCTAATGTCATTCATATAGTTGGTAATGCATCTTAATCCTCTTCTCTCTCAGCTTAATCTGGTATTTCTCCTACCTCTTGACTTATGGATTTTGCTTGTTGCAATCACATGACATCTCACTCGTCCTTATTCTTTGACCTTAAACCTACACCGCACCCTCTTAATATTCGCACAGCAAATGGTTCCACAATATCTGGTCATAATATAGATTTCGTTTCAACCTCTAACCTCTCGGTTCTTGGAGTATTTAATGTTCTTAATCTTTCTTACTATTTATTTTCTGTGGGACAATTAGTTGAGTTGGGTTATCACATTATCTTTGATTATTCTGGGTATATTGTGCCGGATCCAAGGAATGGACAGGAGCTTAGGACCGGTCCCAGAGTTGGGCGTATGTTTCCCATGGACAACCTTTATCTTCCACTTGTTGCTCCTATTTCTGTTGCTACAGCTGCTGCAGTTTCTTCTGTTCCTTCCCTTACACTTTGGCATGCGACTTGGTCATGCATCTTCCTCTCGGGTATAACAATTGGCTTCTAGAGGTTTGTTAGGTTCAGTGTCTACAGAAAATTTTGATTGTGTCTCATATCAGTTAGGAAAACAACCAGTTTTGCTTTTCAATATTAGTTAATCAATATCCACTAATATCTTTGACCTTACTCATTCTGATATTTAGGGGCCTTTCTCTATCTCTAGTATTAGTGGGTCTTAATATTTTGTTGTTTTTGTCGATGATTACTCTCGCTATAGTTGGATTTTTAATATGAAACATCGTTCTGAATTATTGGAAGTATATTCTAATTTTGCAAAAATGGTTGAAACTCAGTTTTCCAAACGCATCAAAATTTTTTGATCTAATAATGCTCTTGAGTACACTCAATATGCTTTCCAAGCTGTTTTACATTCCTATGGCATTGTTCATCAACTAACTTATCCAGATACCTCTTAGCAAAATGGTAGAGCCGAACGAAAACTTTGTCATATTCTTGACACTATTCGTGCTCTCCTTCTCTCTACCAAAGTTCCTGCTCCTTTTTGGGGTGAAGTTGCTCTTCATGCTGTTCATACTATTAATCGCATTCCAAGTCCTGTTATCCAAAATCAAACTCCATATGAGGGCCTTTTTGGGTCACCTCCAAACTATCACCACCTTCGCTCCTTCAGTTCTGCTTGTTTCGTTCTTCTTCAACCACATGAGCATAACAAACTTGAGCCTCGGTCAAGACTTTGTTATTTTCTTAGCTATGGCGAAACTCAAAAGGGGTATCGGTATTATGATCCTGTCTCTCATCATCTTCGTATCTCCCGCAATGTTGTCTTTTGGGAACATTGCCTCTTTGTCGAGCTCTCTCACTTCCGTGCCTCCCTATCTTCCTCCTCTATCTTAGATCTTTTTCCAAATGAGGCACATATTCCTGTTGTAGCTGCTCCTGATCCTCCTATAGTTGCTCCTGATTCTCCTATAAACTTCTCTGTCCAACCACCAGATATCATTGATCCTTTTCCTAGTTCACCCTTTAATGAATAGGTGGAAGATGAACAGGTCGAAGACGAGCTACCTAACCCCAACCCTGAGCTTGGGTCCCCTACTCCTGCTCCACCTGAAGATCTTGCACAAGACATTCCTTCTCGTCACTCAACTCGGGTAAGATCCATTCCTACACATTTACTTGACTATCATTGTTACACTGCCCTTGCTACATTACACGAACCTCACACCTATCGTGAGGCTTCCATTGACCCTTTATGGTAGATTGCAATGAAAGAGGAACTTGATGCATTATCTAAAAACCATACTTGGGATTTGGTGACACTCCCCCCTGGGAAATCTGTGGTTGGTTGTTAGTGGATCTACAAGATTAAAACTCACTCTGATGGGTCTATTGAGCACTACAAAACTCGTCTCGTTGCAAAATGTTTTACATAAGAGTATGGGATTGATTATAAAGAGACCTTTACTCCAGTTGCTCGTATCTCATCTGTTCGTGCCCTCTTAGCTGTTGCTGCTGCCAGTAAATGGGACCTTTTTTCAGATGGATGTCAAAAATGCATTCCTTAATTGGGATTTAAGTGAAAAAGTTTATATGCAACCTTCTCCTGGTCTCTCTATTGACTCCAACAAGATTTTTCACCTTCGACGTGCATTTTATGGCTTTAAACAAGCTCCACGAGCTTGGTTTGCCAAATTTAGCTCTACCATTTCTTGCTTGGGTTACATGGCTAGTCATTATGATTTTGCCTTATTTCTTCATCACACTGACAAAGGCACTATTTTACTTCTCCTGTATGTAGATGATATGATCATAACTAGTGATGACCTCAGTGGCATTCAAGAACTCAATGATTTTCTCAGTCAGCAATTTGAGATGAAAAATCTTGGACATCTCAGCTACTTCTTGGGTCTTAAAATCACTCATTCTATAGATGGACTTTATATTACTCAAGCCAAGTATGCCTCTGAACTCTTGTCTCGAGCTGGACTCACTAATAGCAAGACTGTTGACACTCCAATTAAGCTTAATGCGCATCTGACTCCCTCAGTTGGGAAACCATTGTCTAATCCCTCTCTTTACAGACGCTTAGTTGGCAGCCTAGTTTATCTCACTGTCACTCATCCAGACATTTCCTATATTGTTCACCAAGTGAGCCAGTATCTGTCTGCTCCACAATCGACTCACTATGCTACTGTTCTACGCATTCTTCAATACTTAAAGGGCACTCTCTTTCATGGTCTTTTCTACTCTGCTCAGTCTCCTCTTATTTTACGTGTATTTTCTGATGTTGATTAGGCAAGAAATCCCACTGATCGTAAGTCCACCACTGGTTATTGCTTTCTTCTTGGTTCTTCTCTAATTTCTTGGCGGAGTAAAAAACAAACTCATGTGGCCTGCTCCAGTAGTGAAGCAGAATATCGTGCCCTTACTGATACCATATCTAAGCTCCTTTGGCTATGATGGCTTCTCAAAGACTTATGTTTATCTACATCCTCTGCTACTCCTCTTTATTGTGACAACCAGAGTGCCATTCATATTGCTCACAATGATGTCTTCCATGAACAAACTAAATACATCGAGATTGATTGTCATTTTATCCACTATCATCTTGTCCATGGTGCTCTCAAGTTGATCTCAGTCTCTTCTAAAGATCAACTTGCAGATATCTTCACCAAGTCACATCCTAAAGGACGCCTTCGTACTTTGGTTGACAACCTCAAGTTGGTCTCACATCCACCTTGAGTTTGAAGGGGACTGTTAATGTGTATAGTGTTGTGGGCTTTAGGCCCAACTAGATTACTTGTATAACACACATTCTTGTACTACACTTTTACTTGTATTGTACTCATATGCCTCCTATATAAAGGCACTCATGTATATTCTTTCATTTTGAGAAATACAATATTATTGCATTTAGTATTTCTAACACTCAAGTTACTCACAAGGAAGATAAATTGGTAGAGTTCTCATGGAACTTTTGATTGCTACAACCATGGAGAGTTGGAGTATTAAGAGGAAGATTTGGCTACTGGTTTTATGGTATGATTGTATTTACTCCTTGAGATTTATTTGTTGTATATCCAATTTATTGTGGACTCAAGTTTAGCATAAACTTGATAGTTGTAAACTCTATTTCATTGTGGATATATTTCGAAGCTGCCTGTGGTTTTTCCCTCTACACTGAAGGGTTTTCCACGTAAGATTTGATGTTCTTGTGTGGTTGTATTTATGTGGTGCTTGCTGAAATTTTTGTTTCCATAATATTGCTATTGCTTGGTAATTATATAATTTAATTCACACATAGACATTGAGGGGATTAGGATTTTTCCCCAACAAGTGGTATCAGAGCTTTTGGTTGCTTGGGTTTGATTGTTTGTGTTGGATTAAATGGAGAATATGACTATGAATATTATGGTTAAACTCTTGGCATCGAATTATTCGATATGGAAGCCGATGATGGAGGATGACCTTTATTGCAAGGATTTGCATGACCCTATTTAGGGTTATAGTGTCAAGCCTTGTGATATGTCAGATAGAGACTAAGAGAAATTAAATAGAAAAACTATTGGGTGTATCAGACAATGCATTGATGTCAGTGTTTTTCACCATGTGTCTTAGGAAACAAATGCAGAGGCTTTTTAGGAAAAATTAAGGAGTATTTATGAAAGAAAGACAACTCAAAATAAAGCTTTTATTGCTAGAAAGCTTGTGAATTTGAAGCTTAAAGAGGGTAAGTCCATTGCCGAGCACCTTAGTGAGTTCCAGGACTTGGTTAATCAAATGGTTACAATGAAGCTAGTAATAGATGATGAGTTACAAGCTTTATTGCTTCTGAGTTCCTTACTTGACAGTTGAGAGACATTGGTAGTGTCACTTAGTAATTCTGCTCCTAATGGTGTGTTACAACTTGCCATGATTAAAGATAATTTGCTTAATGAAGAAACTAGAAGAAAGGATATGGGCAAGAATATTGCACATGCTCTTGTCACAAAGAATAGGGGAAGAGGTAAGAGTAGAAGTTCTAAAGGGCGAGGTAAATCCAGAAGTCGATCAGAGTCGAAAGGAAAATTCAAGTGCTTCTACTGTGATAAAGAAGGTCACATAAAAAGGAACTGCAAGGCTTGGAAGAACAAATAGAAAGAGGATAAAAATCAGAAAAAGGCAGATGATGAGAACACTATTGTTGTTATAGTGTTGGAAGATGAGGTCCTAGCCATAGGACAAGATGATTGTTGTACAGTTTCAGATCTTTATGTTGAATGGGTGATTGATTCAGCTGCCTCCTGCCATGTCACTCCTAGAAAGGAGTTATTCACTTCATACAAAGCGGGAAACTTTGGGAGAGTGAAGATGGGCAATGATAGTTATGCTGACATTGTGGGAATTGGTGATATATGTGTTAGGGCTAACACTGGATACACCCTGATTTTGAAGGATGTGAGACATGTTCTGGATATTCACCTAAATTTGATTTCCACTCATGTTCTTGATGAAGAAGGTTATGGCAATTATTTCCGTGATGGAAAATGGAGGCTTAGCAAAGAATCATTGGTGTTTGCTAGAGGGAAAAATTGTTGTACACTTTACAAGACACAAGTAAAGCTGTGCAAGGATGTTGTTAGTGTAGCTCAGGAGGATTCTTCGCCTAACTTGTGGCATAGGCAGTTGGCTCACATGAGTGAAAAAGGGTTGCAAATCTTGGCAAAGAAGTCTCTCATTCCCTTTGCTAAAGGTACGTTACTAAATCCTTGTGACTTTTGTTTATTTGGTAAACAACATAGAGTTTCATTTAATATACCCTCACTACAAGAAAACTGAGCAATTGCAGCGGACCTATTGCGGCGGGTGCAAAAACCGCCGCTATATGTCACCTATTGCGGTGCTTTTTTGGCCCGCCGTTGTATATGAGATCTATTGCGGCGTTCCATATGCCCACCACAATAGTTCTAGTATTTTGCAGCGTACAACAGCGGCGGGCTGATGACCCGCTGCAATAGACCTGTTTTAGCAGCACTCAACTTAGATATAGCGGCGGGTCAATGAACCGCCGCAATAGCTCAAGTATTTTGTGGTAAACTATAGTGGCGGGCGAATGACCCGCCGCAATAGACCTGTTTTAGCGGCATTAATCTTAGATATAGCGGCGGGTCATTGACCCGCCGCAATATGTACTCCTTTTTGCGGCGGGTTGGACCGCCACAATAGACATTTAAATTTCCCTCTATTTTTTTGTTTTCCCATTTAAAGATCAAATAGTAAATTACGCCCGATTGGCATGAAAATTGGCATGCATGTTAAGAACATATAGAAAATGTGATCTAACGATTGGATTTTCAAAATTTAAATTCAACAATAAGTTATTAGTTTGTGTAACATTTTTTAAAGTTACATCAAGTGTAACTAGAACTCCACGATATATTTCTTAATTCGATGTGAATTTTGACAAATGTACCGTTAGATTACATTATTTTCATATATTTTTCATGCATAAAAAATTTCAAGGTGATCAAAGATTAACAGTCATGTCATCAATCAATTGTTTAAATTCAAGTTTTTGTAATTTAAAATAACGCATAAAAGATGAGTTTAAAGATCAAATGGTAAATTACACCCGATTGGCATGAAAATTGGCTTTCATGTTAAGAGCAAATAAAAAATGTGATCCAACGGTTGGATTTTCAAAATATGAATTCAACAATAATTTATTGGTTGGTGTGACATTTTTTAGAGTTACATCAAGTGTAACTTGAACCCAACCCTATATTTCTTAATTTGATTTGAATTTTGACAAATCTACCGTTGGATTACATTATCTTCATATATTTTTCATGCTTAAAAAATTTCAGGGTGATCAAAGATTAATAGCCATGTCATCAATCAATTGTTTTAATTCAAGTTTTTGTAATTTAAAATAAGGCATAAAAGATGAGTTTAAAGATCAAAAGGTAAATTACATCCGATTGGCAAGAAAATTGACATGCATGTTAAGAACATATAGAAAATGAGATCCAACGGTTGGAATTTCAAAATATGAATTCAACAATAAGTTATTGGTTGGTGTAACATTTTTTAGAGTTACATCAAGTGTATCTTGAACCCAACCCTATATTTCTTAATTTGATGTGAATTTTGACAAATCTACCGTTGGATTACATTTTCTTCATATATTTTTCATGCTTAAAAAATTTCATGTTGATCAAAGATTAATAGCCATATCATCAATCAATTGTTTTAATTCAAGTTTTCGTAGTTTAAAATAAGGCATAAAAGATGAGTTTAAAGATCAAAAGGTAAATTACATCCGATTGGCAAGAAAATTGACATGCATGTTAAGAACATATAGAAAATGAGATCCAACGGTTGGATTTTCAAAATATGAATTCAACAATAAGTTATTGGTTCGTGTGACATTTTTTAGAGTTACCTCAAGTGTAACTTGAACCCAACCTTATATTTCTTAATTTGATGTGAATTTTGACAAATCTACTGTTGAATTACATTATCTTCATATATTTTTTATGCTTAAAAAATTTCATGGTGATCAAAGATTAATAGCCATGTCATTAATCAATTGTTTTAATTCAAGTTTTCGTAGTTTAAAATAAGGCATAAAAGATGATTTTAGAGATCAAACGGTAAATTACATCCAATTGGCAAGAAAATTGACATGCATGTTAAGAACATATAGAAAATGAGATCCAACGGTTGGATTTTCAAAATATGAATTCAACAATAAGTTATTGGTTCGTGTGACATTTTTTAGAGTTACCTCAAGTGTAACTTGAACCCAACCTTATATTTCTTAATTTGATGTGAATTTTGACAAATCTACTGTTGAATTACATTATCTTCATATATTTTTTATGCTTAAAAAATTTCATGGTGATCAAAGATTAATAGCCATGTCATTAATCAATTGTTTTAATTCAAGTTTTCGTAGTTTAAAATAAGGCATAAAAGATGATTTTAGAGATCAAACGGTAAATTACATCCAATTGGCAAGAAAATTGACATGCATGTTAAGAACATATAGAAAATGAGATCCAACGGTTGGATTTTCAAAATATGAATTCAACAATAAGTTATTGGTTCGTGTGACATTTTTTAGAGTTACCATCAAGTGTAACTTGAACCCAACCCTATATTTCTTAATTCAATGTGAATTTTGACAAATCTTCGTTAGATTACATTATCTTCAATGTGAATTTCTAAATTTTTTTTTTTTTTTTTACGTGAGTCTTTCTTTTTACTTTTCTTTGTATTGAAACTTAAAGTGAGTCCTTTTTTTATATATTAAAAAAATCTAAATAAGGTCTAAAATAAGAAAAATTTATAATTATTTTTTGAATACAATACCCATCCAGCAGCCACTTCATATATTTCAACCCAAGCAGTTAGTAAAAAAAAAAAAAAAAAAACCATCTGGACCAAAAAAAACCCAAACAAGAACACCCTCGCCAATGAGCTCCGTTGAGCCAACCGTCGCTGATGAAGCTCAACGGCGATGCTTCGGCGAGCTAAGTCGTCACCGTTGAGCTTCATCGGCGACATGACGCTCAACGGCGACGGTTCAGCGTCGCGATCGGGGAGCTGAAGCGTCGCGAACGCGACGCTTCGCTCGCCGATCGCGACGCTGAACCATTGTCGTTAAGCGTCATCGGCGAGCTGACGCTCAACGGCGACGCTTCAGCGTCGCGAACACGACGCTTCGCTCGCCGATCGTGACGCTGAACAGTCGCCGTTGAGCGTCAACGGCGACGCTTCAGCGTCGCGATCGGAGAGCTGAAGCGTCGCGATCGCGACGCTTAGCTCGTCGGTTCGCGACGTTGAAGCTTAGCGATCGCGACGCTCAGCTCGCCGTTGAGCTTCAGCGTCATCGCGACGCAATGGCAACGCTTCAACGTCGCGATCGCGACGCTCAGCTCGCTGTTGAGCTTTATCGTCGCGAACCAGCGAGCTAAGTGTAAAGTGTCGCGACCCCTTTCCACTTCAATAATTATCACTTCTGGAAACACAAGGTCCCTTCTTCTTCTAACACAAATATTATTTATTATTTTACAATTACAATTCATGATGTTTGTTTGTTTGTTGTTGTTGTAGCTGAGAGAGAAGTGTTACAAAAGGGTTCGAGAGGACAGAACGCGCTTGCTTTGGAAATTAAGGTTGCCATCTTCTCCCAAGCATAATAATAATAAGGTTAAGGTTGGTCGTCTTCTTCTTAGATGATGCTTACGTTTTGATTTAATGCATTGTGTTTTATATTATGATGATAGATAGATAGAAAGAAAGCGTCAAGGAATATTTATTTATCTTACTCATTAATAGGTTTAGCAAAAGATCCACCCCCAACCCCACATACCTGTTTCAATGTATACCATCTCATATTATTGTTGGCATAGTTTTGTGTGTATTATTCATGGGAAGCATTTATCACTTGTACCTCATAAATTGTATCAGTGAAGGATTGTGATTTTGTCTAGTGTAGTGTAGTCCAATTTATTCACTTTACTGCTCTTCACCTTATCTAGAAACCTTTGAAATCTCTTAATTTTCTTTGTACATTCACTAGTGCACTTCAAATTTAATTCCTCCAATAGGAAATAAATATGTCTACTTACAGTTTTGTCATCATTGGCTAGTCTAAAAATAAAAATTTAATTTATTTTTACGGTTTCTGTTCAATGTGTTTCTTTTTTTCTTTTCTTTTTTTTTTTGATAAACTGTTAAATGTATCATTGATATGTATAATTTTCATAATTGGAGTACACCACTTTGGATGGTGTACTTAGTTATTTGCCTTGTCCAACTGAAGTCAATAGCTATGCTCTTGGCCAAAGTAAGAATGTAGTGGCAATGTTAGTACTCAGACATGTACTGCAAGGTGACCAAGCTTCTATTTTTATCTGATTGCAATGCTCGTTATTATGGTTCAATATGGTAAGACATATTGTATGTGTGTTATGCACTTGTGGTTTTATGAATGATATAATCTGGACAATTACATCCATTAAATTTTGAAAAATAGTTATATTTTGTTAATGAATTTTCCGGCATGCCCATTTTATCATGCTATCAGCGCTTTGATACTGATTGAATTTCTAAATTAAATTTAATAGTTAAGGATATATTATCTTCCTGGTACAGATTCCTCGCTTGGTTTGGATGCATTCTGATGAGATGGAGGTTAGTTTTGCTTTGACATTCATCTTAGTAATTAATTCTAATGATATGATTGAGATTTTTTTTATACATGAAATCAAATTTTGCGAACCAACTATCTCTACAATGTCTTCTACCTGTCCCCATGCTGTGGCTTAGGTGGTAAAGGGGTAGGGGTGAAGTTGGGGTAGATTGCACTCTAATCTTTCAGAACAAAATAATATTTGTGTTAAATTAATAGATTGGGGTTTCAAGTCATATGTTTTCTATCCAAACTAATTTACTCTTTTTCTTCTTCCTTCTTGGGTTTGTGTTGTTGATTTTCTTTTTTATATCTACAAGATATTCAAGAGGCACATGCTGGGCAAATAGTTGCTGTATTTGGTGTGGATTGTGCATCAGGTCCCACTTATCCCTTTGCACTTGTGTACACAATAATTTATGTTTCTATGTTGTTTTCCATAATTGTTTGAATAGAATGGGGGTCGAAGTGAGAAGTGAGGAGCTAGTGCAAGTTGAAGTTTCTAAAAGTGAGAGGAAAATATCAAAATGGACATTCAAGCCCATGACCTCTAAGTAAAATGGCATTCCCTATAGTTTGCAACTGAGATGTCTAGGGTTTGAGTCTTCCTTCCCCGACTTGAAATGTATGAAAATAATAATGGTTTTCAGAATGGGTATAATTACTTAGACTGCTAATATTTGAGATGAGGGCATGAGGCTTTGAAACCTGATGATTATGACTTTTTTTTTTCTAGTTGCTTTTTTCTTTTTCTTTTTTGATTTTTCTCAACTTATGCATTTTTTGTGTGATTAGGATATACATTTACTGATGGGTCAATTAAATCCACAATGACTTCTATGAATGTCCCTAAGCCAATGATGTCTTTAGCCGTTCAACCAGTTTCAAAAGATTCAGGAGGACAAGTGAGTGGTTTGTTTAAGTGTGCCTATATGTGTGCATGTTGTATTTGTTAGTGTCCAATGTTACATGACAATCTTCTTGTTTTCTTTTTTGATAGTTTTCAAAGGCTTTGAATCATTTTCAGAGAGAGGATCCTACTTTGTGTAAGTATAAGTTTTCATGTAGATTGTTAGATTTGGTTCTCCATTGGGAAAAACTAGACTTTGGTTAAGTTACTTATAACCATGACTTGGTGCAAAAACCTTAGCTATTACTTAGTCCTAAAATTTTTTCTTTACTTGATTAGTAATGTGGGACTATATGTCTTTGAAGATGAATATCTTAGGACTCTTTATATTTACACTATACTAGTTGGAAAATAGTATTGGCAAGTTTGTCTGCCTTGCAATTTGTTTTCTTCTGCGTAAAAGAAATTAATAGTTTTTATGTATCCAAAATTTTAAATCATAGTTGTGTGTTGCCCAAGTGCTCAAGGACATTTCAAAAGTTTTAGATTATTACTGTCTTCTGTGATATTTTGCATTTAATTTCATAATTAGATATCAAGGTAAGATTATGTAGACATGTCTTGGCTTCTGTCTTCCATCATAATTGTTGGCTTTTCTCCTTGAGTACACCACCGATGTACTTAGTTTTGTTTTTTTTAATAAAATTTTCGTTACTTATCAAAAAAAAAAAAAAAAATTGTTGGCCAACTTATGCTTGAATTATATGTAACTCAAAGCACCTTGTTATGTAAGGATGCTTTCTACGTGACTAAAGGTTGAGAGTAAACTTACAAGTTTGACATGGATATGCTACAGATTACACAAGGGATTTCCCTTTTGTTAAAATGAATTTTATTTCATAATCTTTAAAAACAATGTAAGATATGTTGTTTTGAGAACATTTTAGAATTTTATTTCACACTTTAGAATTTTGATTATAGTATTAGATTAATTTCAACGGTTGTTTTATTCAAATGAACACATCTTTTTTTTGTTAATTTTAAGATGGTGGTTATAGACAATGTTATGTATTTGATAATATATTTCTATGTTAATATTACATTAGTTTCAAGACATTTGTGGTGTTGTTAATTAATTACATTTGTGGTATTGTGTTAATAGAGCTAAAACTATTACAGGTCTTTTGTATCAGGTTTGTGAACCATTTATTTACCAGCAAACAGCAGTTTTAAAACCCATTAGGAAAAAAAAAAAAAAAAAAAACCTATAGCGGTGGGCAAAAAGCGCCGCTAAAGGTTCACATTTTACGTTTTAAATAAATACCTATAGCGGCACTTATCGCCTGTCGCTAAAGGTTGAAACATATAGCGGCGGGCATGCACCCGCCGCTAAAAGTACATTTAGGTGTTCTGATCAATTGTCTATAGCGGCGCTCTTTGCTCGCCGCTAAAGGTAGACACCAATAGCGGCGGGCATGACCCCGCCGCTAAAAGTCAGTCCCACGAATTCTGAAGACGTATTGCAGCGGTTTTATGCCTGCCGCTAAAAGGTATATCTATAGCGGCGCTTTTTGCGACCGCCGCAATCGACCTATAGTGACACTGCAGCACCGACGGGACGGCCCGCCTCAATAGCACCCGCCGCTATAGGTCGAATGTACCTTTAGCAGCGGTTTTGGATCGCCACAATAACCCGTTTTTCTTGTAGTGCCTTTACTAGAAAACTCAATGTATTAGATCTTGTTTATTCTGATCTATGTGGTCCCATTGATGTTGAGACTTTAAGTGGTAATAAATATTTTGTTACATTTATTGATGATGCTTCACAAAAGGTGTGGATTTATGTTTTGAAAACTAAAGACCAGGTATTTGAGCACTTCAAGAAATTTCAGGCCATGGTGGAAAGAGAGAAAGGGAAGCCTTTGAAGTGTCTCTATAGTGATAATAGAGGTGAATACACATCTAATGAATTCAAGAGTTACTGCTCCAAGAAAGGCATTAGACATGAAAAGATAGTTCCTGGTATCCCACAGCAAAATGGTGTGGCATAAATGATGAACCGCACTATTGTTGAAAAGATCAGATGTATGTTGAGAATGGCTAATCTGCTTAAGTCATTCTGGGGTGAAGCTGTTGTGACTGCATGCTACCTAATTAATAAATCTCCATCAGTTCCTTTGGGTTTTGATATTCCAGAAAGAGTATGGACAGGAAAAATTGTTTCTTACTTTCACTTGAAGGTATTTGGGTGCAAGACATTTCTACATGTGCCCTAAGGAACAAAGATTGAAGCTTGAGAACAAATCCACTCCTTGTATATTTGTTGGATATGGAGATACAGATTTTGGCTACAAGCTATGGGATCCAAAAGAAAAGAAGATGATCAGAAGTCGAGATGTAGTTTTTCATAAGAATGAAAACTTGGCAGAATTTGAGAAAACTAAGAAGCCTAAAGCTACAGTTGAAGGTGTTCCTAATCTTACACCTACCTCTTCTTCCTTAGATAATGCCACAAATAGGGAAGAGGTACAAGATGAGAATTATGGTAATGAACCAATTGAATTTAATACTGATGAGCCAGCAAGTGTTAACGGTGATGATTTGATAGATACAGATGGTGTTGAGCAGGGGGAGCAGCCTTCTCCACTAGAGATGGTAGAACCTTAGGTGAGAGGGTCTACTAGAAAGCATTGTCCATCGACTAGATACTCCACTTTTGAGTATACTATGATTATTGAAGAGGGGGGAGCCAGAAAGTTTTCAAGAAGTATAGTCTCATAAGGATAAGCAAAACTGTTTGAAGGCTATGCATGAAGAGATAAATTCTTTGAACAAGAATAAGACTTATGACTTGGTGGAACTTCCTAAAGGCAAGAAGGTATTGAAAAACAAATGGGTGTTCAAGCTAAAGAAATATGGTGACAAGTTAGTAAAGTATAAAGCTCGATTGGTGGTCAAGGGTTTCAGTCAGAAACAAGGAATTGACTTTGATGAGATATTCTCTCCAGTAGTCAAGATGAGTTCCATTCAGGTAGTTCTGGGATTAGTAGGTAGCTTGGATCTTGAGCTTGAGCAACTTGATGTGAAGACTGCTTTTCTTCATGGTGATTTGAAAGAAGAAATCTACATGGATCAGCCAAAGGGATTCAAAGTAAAAGGGAAAGAACATATGGTTTGCAAGTTAAAGAAGAGTTTGTATAGCTTGAAGCAAGCTCCAAGACAGTGGTACAAGAAGTTTGACTCATTCATGGTGGGTCACGAGTACACGAGGACAAATGCAGATCATTGTGTGTATGTCAGAAAATTTCCTAATGTTAAATTTGTTATTCTTCTACTATATGTAGACGATATGTTGATAGTAGGATAAGATGCAGGTGTGATTGGAAATTTGAAGAAGGACTTGTTCAAGTCATTTGATATAAAAGATTTGGGTCTAGCAAGACAAATTTTAGGTATGCAAATTCTACATGACAAAAAAGCTAAGAAGCTATGATTATCACAAGAGAAGTATATTGACCGGATTCTTGAAAGGTTCAATATGAAGCATGCCAAGCCAGTCAGTACACCTCTTGGTGCTCATTTCAAGCTAAGAAAGAAATCTTGTTCTTCATCCAAGAAAGAGAAAAAAGACATAGCATCAACTGTTTATTCCTCTGCAGTTGGGAGTTTGATGTATGTTATGGTTTGCACATGGCCAAACATTGCTCATGCAGTTGGTGTTGTTAGCAGGTTCATGGTCAATCCTGGTAAAGATCACTAGGAAGCAGGGAAGTGGATTTTCAGGTATTTGAGAGGTATCTCTAAATTGTGCTTGATTTTTGGTGATTCTAAACCAGTTTTGGAGGGTTATGTAGATGCAGATTGGGCAAGTGACCTTGATGGTAGGAAATCTACATCAGGGTATTTATTTACTTTTGTAGGGGGAGCTATATTGTGGCAGTCAAGATTGTAAAAGTGTGTTGTCTTATCTACAACTGAAGCTGATTACATTGCAGCTAATGAAGCAGGTAAAGAGATGCTTTGGTTGAAACGGTTTCGGTTTCTCTAAGAATTGGGTTTGAAGCAAGATGGGTATGTAGTTAATTGTGATAGTCAGAGTGCTATGGACTTGAGCAAGAATTCTATGTACCATTCAAGCTTGAAGAACATTGAGGTGAGATACAATTGGTTGAGACTAGTTGTTGAACAACAGTCATTAGAATTAGAGAAGATTCACATAAATGAAAATCCGGCTGATATGTTTACTAAGGTTGTGTCTAGAGAGAAGCTAAAGTTCTGTGTCGGGTTTGCCGGCATGAATTCTAACTAAAGACTTAGGTTGAAGATCTCCTCCGTATTGTGCTAGAGGGGGAGATTGTTGGGTGCATGTGACACCCTTGGATTCCAGCCCACGTGCATTGTCAAAGCTCATTTATGAGCCTGCTTCCAAAAGTCTTCAAGTCAGCCATGCCTCTTAATGAGCTTGCTTCCTCAAGCTTCCAAAGTCAGCTTTTGGTTTAATGCAAAGCTGAGCAAGTGTATCTAACACATTGAAGGAAGAAAGAAAAGAAAGAAGCAAATGACAAGGGTAATTCGGCCTTGATTGGAGAGCTGAAACAGAGAGTCCTTTTTTGGGCTATTGTGTGTGAGTTCCAAAGTGAGCAAGAAACACAAAGGGAGAGAGTTTCAACCATTTGAGGTGCAGTCCGTGTGAATAGATAGAGAGAAACACAGTGAGAGTGTGAGAGAGTGAAAAAGAAAAATGAGACATTTTTCTTTACTCAAGTTACGCACAAGGAAGATAAATTAGTGGAGTTCTCATGGAGTTTTTGATTGCTACAACCATAGAGAGTTGGAGTATTCAGAGAAAGATTTTGCTATTGGTTTTGTAGTAAGATTGTATTTACTCCTTGAGATTTATTTGTTGTATATCCAATTTATTGTGGATTCAAGTTTAGCATAAATTTGATAGTTGTAATCTCCATTTCATAGTGGATATTTTTTCGGAGCTGTCTCGTGGTTTTTCCCTCTATACTAAAGGGTTTTCCACGTAAGATTTGGTGTTCTTATGTGGTTGTGTTTATGTGGTGCTTGCTGAAATTTTTGTTTCCATAATATTGCTATTGCTCGGTAGTTATATATTTTAATTCACACATAGACATTGAGGGAATTAGGATTTTTCCCCGACATTTGTATGGGTATCCGTATGGTACCAGGTTTCCAGAATTTGTGAGCTTCATAATCGTATCTGTAGTATTGCACGAATCACACGAATAATAACGTTCTGAATACCAATGAGCCTTCTCAGTACTTACATCTAACACCTGGAGATTGCCATCTTTTGCAAATCCTAAAGCTCCAGTGATAAGCGGGAGATCTCGGTTGGCAACCCATACAACTGTTTGCTTATTTGACGTGTACCATATTCCAACATATCTTTTGCCACCAGAACTTCCAGTAGGATTAAAGAATCCTAATTCAAACTTTCTTCCAGGCGAAACCAAAGTTTCTTCATTGTCTGATCTAATCCACTCGCCGTACCTCAAAGAAACTCTATCAGCGCAAGAAACATGAAAGGAACACAACAGTACTTGTATTATGTACAAGATGATGAACATGGAACACAGCATGCAGTTTGTGGACCATCCTTTAATAACGTTGATTGCTCCCATTTTTCAACTCTCTGTTACCGTTATGAAAAAAAGCACACGCACAAGTAGAATTTACATTAATTGTTGTATTTGTTAGAAGCAGTGACGGTGTGGTTGCTGATCATCTAAGCAACTCCTGCTGTTTTGGCTTTGTTGATACTAAATAAAATGGCCTCGCGTTCTTGCTTGTTGACGCAAAGACTTCTTGGTCAGCAATTATCACTTTGAAAACTGGAAAAGGTTGCCAATAAAGTATGCAACGTGAACGACTTTTACCGTTTGATTTGAATCCCTTCTTTTTCCTTTACCTTAATTATTTGTTTCTTTTATAATCTTTTGGTTCTTTCGATAAGCATGCTTCATATATAACAACATGTCGTGCAAAAAAAAAATCATTCTATCACGGATTTTAGGCCCCGTTGTGCCAAATTATACTACCAATTTTAAACTAAATTAGTTATTAGTCAAATTATGTCGGTTTATAATGTTAGGTGCATGGCACCATTGTAGTCCAGCCCACATTCTATAGGACACCTCATTACATGAGGTAGTTGAACAAGCCACAACTGTCATCTTGCTTTTTCTAATTTTCCTGGAAGGTGTCTTGGCCCTCTTGGGCGTGTCTTACACACTGAAGAGAAAAAGGAAAAGCTGAAGCAAAATAGAGAGATATTCCGGTCATTGAGTAAGATTGCTCATTTATTTATCTATATATTACTAAAAGTTGAAGCGTAGCATTTAATGTTGCTGCGCTCATGTTGTGCCATGTCAGCAGTCATGTCATTTAATTTTTTTTTTTTTTGTCCTACAATTTTAAAATAGTTTTTACAAATTTCAGAATAATAATAAATCTACATAATAAATCCCTGCCCTATAATAAATCTGTATGATAAACCACAGCCCACTTCTTATTTATTTACTTCCACCATAAAACCCAATCTAAGGCCTTTTCAACTTAAAGGATAAATAAGAAATTTGAAATTGTGGAACCCTGAGGGGTTTTGCGTGAGAAGCACAACATGGGGAATGGGAATGGGAACAAGCAGTTTAAAACAGAGTTTGAATTTCTCCGACCTTTCTGTTCTACAGTTACACATCATTTCAAGGACAAACATACGGTTTGAACTTCTGCTCTACAGTTTCACATTGTCTCAACCTAAGGAAAACCAGAGAGTCCAAAACCGTGAAGGGAAGGAATCTGATGCCATTTGAAACCGTGAAAATCTCCCCACCTTCATGCTTTACGGTTTCACAGTAACAGCCGCCTATTTGACTTCCTTCCTTCCGTCTTCCTCTCCTTATAGTATATAAAGACTGACAGAACATGGCTAATTCAATTGAGGTATCTCTAAATCCTAGTTCTTTTTGTGCTTCATTCTTTTGCTTGATGTTTTTTGTTTCCCTTTTTACATTTTGTTACGGCCTCTTTCATGTTGTGGTGTGGATGATTGTTATGCTGAAATTTTGATTGTTGTACATTTTGTTATTGCCTCTTTTGTACTGTGGTGTGAATGATTGTTTTGGTTGCTGTGGTTTTTAATTGTTGCTCTGTCTTTTGGTTCAATACTAACAGAAATTGCAGAAACATCAACAATAGATTATCTTTTGATTTATATGAATTGGTAGTAATGGTTTGCTACTTGGTTTTGAACACACAACTCAGTTTTTGAGATTATAAGGAAGACAAATACACATTCAAAATTGAATCTTTATTATTGGTTCAAGAATTTGGGTCTTTGATAGAGATATAATTGATTAATTGTGAGAGAGAGAGAGAGAGAGAGAGAGAGAGAGAGAGAGAGAAGCCTAAGAAAATTTATACAAATATGGACTCTTTAAGTCTTATCTCTATCTCTGTGTTGTTCTTGTAATTCACAGGTTTAATGGAGTGTGCTTTGGCAAATCAAAGAATTGTGGGTCAACTTTCATCCAAAACATTGTGCCTTGCCACTAGCTATTCAGTTTTTTACATTGTATCTTCAAACTGACAGAACCTTAAGAAAAATGCCCAACACGGTGTTTATACCTGTCAACTTTCATCCGAAACATTGTGGGTCAACTTTCATGCCACAAGCTGTAACGCAGAAGGCACATTATCACCTTCCATAGTATCCCAACATTTCTTCAATTTATGTAACCAAAAGAAATACGAAACTGTAATATTTTTTTCAATTAGAAATAACAATGAATTACTTTGGTGTGGTGTGGATGATTGTTTTGATTCATGGGGTTTTTAATTGGAGCTATGTCTTTTGATTCAATACTGATAGAAGCTGAAGAACATTACAATGTCATATAAATCAATGGATTCAATACTAACAAACACTGAAGAAAAAAGGTGTTTGTGTTGAAGTTTCTAATAGATTCAATACTAAACAAAGCCAAACACCGCTAATAGCCATGAGTACTGGAAGCCGTGGTTGGTAAGTGATTTTACTGATAGGCTTTGGCTTTGGGAAATTTTTTTTTCCTAACAGCTTTTAAAAAAAAAAAAAAAAATATATATATATATATATATATATATACACAACCACCAACCATTGTATGAAGGCACTTATCGATAACAAGAATCCTCCCTGTTTTGTATGTCAAGTTCTTTAAGAGGAGCAATGTGGGTTTGAAGGTCTTGTCTTCGTTCATTGGTATTGTTGTCTTTGTGTTTGTTCAAATATCTCAGTGAATACATAGAACATGCTGAATGTATATATTGTGAGAAAATTTCAATACTACCTTTGAAGATTTTAATTTGAATTTCTTTGACATTGTTTCCTTCGTATTCTGAATCAATAACGACTAGGAATCTCCTCTATGTGTTAGTCTGAACTTTCAGCTTTAGCTCACAAATTTATTTAGAAATCCTCAAATGTTTCTTCTCTACATTTAAATGGTACTTTTAAACTGATTGTGTATGACCTCCAAAGTTTGCAAACATAGTTACTTTTGTGCATCAATTCTAGATAATCCATAGAAGTTATTTTTTGCTACTGGAATGAAGCTATTAATATGGGGATTGTTCAAATTTCTGGTAATGTTTCTGTTGTTATAATGTGCAAAAATGATCCATTAGTGAAAAATGAAAATTGGAAATAGTAGACACTGATAATGAATCTATTAACTAACTTATTTTGATCATTTACTTCATTAGCTTCATCGAAAACTCTTAGAACAATATTTAAAATTAAAGTTGTTCCCTTTAGTTTTTATAAAAATTTCTATTCTATTTGGTTGTGTGCTAAGTTTTTAATTCAAGTTTTTCATTTAAAATGTGTTTTTGATGTTCAACCTGTGATCCTCCAAATTAAGGAGGCATTATGGAAATTGATAAGCCAAAAACAAATTGACCCCTTGTGATTGAATTAATTGATTAATTAGTCAAGTTATTAATTAATCAAATTAATATGCAAAGGCGTGGTAGCACAAACAAATCACCAATAAACTAATTATGCAGCGAAAAATAAATGACACGGTGATTTGTTTACGAATGGGGAAAACCTAACGGCAAAAACCCCACCGGGTGATTTTCAGGTCACCACTCCCGAAACTCCACTATTATCACAACAAGCGGTTACAAGTAAAGGAATCTCAAGTACCTTACCAACCTATAGTTGAACCCTTACCCCAATACCCAATTGGACTTGTTCTGTAGTGACAGTTTCCCCTTTTTGATGCACGGCTCCCAAGTACGTGACTAACAAATTGCGCGGATAAGCAACTTCAATCACCAATTAAGAAGGTTGTTGGCTGCAAAGTTCTTCAATTCATCCACACGATAAAGATCAAGAAGATGCTTGGTTACAAAACCTTACGGTGCACATACACAGCAACTTCTTCAAGAGAAAGAGATGAACTAAAGGCAAGAACTTCGTCTCCGGTCACAATTTGCTTAAACAGAGTTTGCTCAATGCTTGTGCAACTTGTGAACTCCTTAACAGCCCTTAAAATAATCCTTTTATATGTTTAGGGTTAGGAGAAAAGAAGACCTAAACACATAATCATGGATTCCAAGAAATCAAATCAGAATTCTGAATTTCTTAAATCTCGACAAATAAGCTGTCAAGAAGCTGTCGAGCAGGTGTCGAGCCACAGGCTGAACAGCTTCCTTAAACCTCGATAGATGTAGTTGTCGAGATTTAATGAATTTGCACTCCTCAGCTTGTTGGACAGACTTAATGACTGCAATACTTGATCTTGAAACTTTGTTTCTTGAAGTATTTGAACACATCCTAGAACTACCCAATTACAAGTAAAGTATGTTTTGTCAAAAGATTAGCCAATTACATAAAATCATGACATATGTTCTTAACATGTGAACCACATATGTCCTAACAAAAATTTCTTTGGTTATGATGTTGCTTATGGTCAAAGGAAAAATGAGAGTGACTCTCCCAGCAACTCCCACAAGTCCCATGGTGAGTCACACAGATTCCCACACTGTTTCCACAACATATAGCATAGTGACTCCCTCAATGACTTTGGCAAGTCCAAACAATGACTCCCTCAATGACTTTGACGAGTCCAAACAAGTTCCTGTACGTACACTTTGGTGAGATTTTTTATCTTCAAAGAATTGGCATAACAATTATCATGGAATTTATTATAGCATAGGAACTATAAAGCAATCTGCTATAAATTATTATTGCATAGCCATGAATTTTGATTCTATATATGTTTTATACCAAGCAATGATTGGTGCTTTTGAATGCTTTAGATTCTATCCTCAATTTGTTCAGTTATCATGGATAATCTATTGTTTCAGGTTTAGGTTATTCATGATACTCAGATTCAAAGTTTAAACTTTTGGATTAAGTTTACTGTAAATGATTGCATCGTTGTGGTGTCCTTCATTGCTTTGAGAAGTAAATTTTGACTTGAATGAAATAAGATGAATTGAAGTTCATATGAATGAAATAAGATGCATGTGGCAGTGTTGCCAATTGCCATTACTCTGTATTCTATACTATATATTTACTCTACAAATGACATAGCTCTTCATTATAATGAATGGTCTTGGTTGATGAAAGTGGAAAAGCACTATAGACAAAAATTGAAACTGCTATCTTTATTTTGAACTCATATGTGCTTAATAGGATTGTTTTATATTGGTCATGTTGAGCAAAGAAAACAAAACTTATTTTTTATTTTGTACACATGCATGCAATGAATATATGAACAGGATGGTTTCAGTCAGTTTGCCAGATAATGCCTTCCAACTCTTTTTCACATTGCTTCATTGGATTAACATCTCCTGCTAATGGTGTTTGATGATGCGTAAAGTTATAAGATGTTGAAACATAAGAAACTCTAGGATCTTTTGTTTTTAGTTTTGCGTAGTAAGAGCATGCAACTACAAAAGGCAAAACCCACCCACACTCCGAAAGGACTACAGTGTAGGGTAAGTTAGGTTGCATAGATTTTTCTTCTCCAAAAAGGGAAAAAGGGCACTTAGATTTTGGCCAAATATGACTCTTATTTACTCAAAATCATTGGCTAAAACTTTTCACTTAAAATTGTTAGGGTACCCTTTTTTTTTTTTTTTACACCTAATTTTATTTGGATACCACCTATTTATTTTCAAACATCACTAATAAGTTATTAGGTTTTCCCAAATATTTTTTGCTCTATTATTATATTAATCACAAATGTTTCATATCTCATTATCTAAATTGGGTTATGATATAAAATATCACAAAAAAAGCCCGAAAACTCATATTTTATCCAATTTTATTATCATATTCTATTTAAAGCCCAAGAATAGTTATGCTTGGCAATATTTGAGAAGTCCATGATTCAAGTCCATGGCAAAACAATTTTATCAATAGAATTCAAATCCATGATCAAAGTCCATGATTTAAATCCATGGCAATTTATTTATCCAAAACCCAATTTTCATTGGCAATATCAAAAACCCAACTTACGTTGGCACTATTTAAAGCCCAATTCTCATTGGCAATATCAAAGCCCAATTCTCATTGGCAATATCAAAAACCCAACTTGCATTGGCACTATTAAAAGCCCAAGCTAACTACTTGACACTATTCTATCAAAAGCCCAAGGTTATTAATACTTGGCAAAATACTATATCATAATTATTTCACTTAAAAGTCCGATAATGAGCAATACTTTAAATTCTTAAACATATCTAATCTAATACTATATATAATAACAGAAGCCTTCAAGCAGGTACTGCCACGTTAGGAAAAAGATCCACTTAAAAAACTGACACGTTTACAATTTAATCTTAAAAAAACCGCACGGTACACCATTTGAGAGTCCTTTTTTTTTTTTTTTTTTTTTTTTTGACCGACCGTTTGAGAGTCTTCATATCAATCTTCTTTATAAAAACACAAACCCAAACGCCGCATTCCTAATGAAAAACTGAGAGAATCTGAGAAATAGAGGGAGAGTCGTAAAGAGTGGAGAAAGAGAAAAAACTGAGAAATCTGGAGAGAGAGAAATCTGAGAAATCTGTTCACCAACTACATCAAGCCTTAAGACAATCCAAGCCCAGATTCTTACCGGTTGGAAGGATCAATATCATTCTAAACTTAAAGACCTGTTTCAATCTTTGTTTCCAGACATTCCAATCAAGAAAAAAGAGAACTACTTCCCAGTAAAATGACCTTTTTGGTTTTTTATTTTTCTAGAAAAAGAAGTAGAAGAAGGCATATGAAGTCGACTAAAAAGAGTTCCCTCTAACTTTTTGGTTAACAATGACTCCGACAAGTAATTCTTTCTCTGACTTTTTTTGCTCCACAAATTTAAAGTTAAATTAGTTCTGTTATATGTTTTCAACATTTAAAAAAAAAAAAAAAAAAAAAAAAAAAAAAAAAAATTAACCCTGTTTCTCCTCCCGATACTTATTCTAAAAACTAAAACAAGAACCTGATAATAAAAAAAATTTCTCCTACCTATCTCCTTCTCCTGCCCCAAAAAAAACCGATCAACTCTCTCTTCCTTTATCCCCATCTCCATCTCCTTCTATATCACAAACTTAGCATAAACCAAAACACCCCATCTCTGACTTCGTCATCTTTCTCCTCATCCCATAAATTTCTTCAAACACATTACACGCCCAGCACAAACCAAACCCATAAATCATCAAAACCAAAATAATCTTATCTCTCTCTTCATCATCTTCATCTTCATCCCGTAAATTTCCTCAAACATAGTGCACAAGCAACATAAACCAAACCCATAAATCACAAATACAAGCCAAACCCACAAATCACAAAACCTCCTTTGCATCTCAGTCTCTTTCAGACTTTGCACTTTTTCTCCTTCTACTCTTAGATCTTCCATTTCATGTCTCTCTCCGTAAAATTTGGGTCTTTTTTGTTCAAATGATAGAGAAGAGATAGCAAGATGAGATAAAGAAAATGAAAGAAATTGTTGACAAAAAAAACAGGGGAGGTAAGATGGAAAAAAAAGAATAGAAACTCATAGGCATGGTGGAGGAAACTTAAGTTTTAGCCGCTGATAATTTTATTATACACGGTTTGAAACTTTCAAAGATAAAATGAAGAGAAAGTTTGAAATTTTTTTATCCAAAGAAAATAAAAAGGCCAACTATGAAAGTTTGAAGCACTTTGCGTGGATGTCGTGCTACCAACACATTCTTGGAACTTGATCACTTTTCATTTTATGTTAATATTTTTTACTTTCTTTAGTAGCATCCTTGGATTGTCCGCCCACTTAACCGGAGACTCTTTGGTTAAGGAAATAAAATCCTATGAGAACAAGATAATATGGGTTAAAAACTTAACATATTATTAGACTATCAAACTTCAATATCTATATATGCTTAGTTAGAATTTAATATTTTTATTTACCTAAAAGTTGTGATTTAAAAATATATTTGAAAGATAGATTTTTATATTTATTTGGACTATTTTAGTCAAATTTTCAACTTTTACCAATTTAATATATTTATTATATTTTAAATAATTATTAAATTAATTATGATGTCATTACAATTCAACTTTGGTTCGATCTCAGTCCGACCTTAAAAACTTTGAACCTCTTCTTTATTCGGTTCATTAAATGGTTAGATATTTATTTGCTTATGAAATATATCAAATATGATCTTCATTTTCACAAAACATAAGGTATCATATTTACAAAACTTCACTTAAGGCTTTCTTTCTTTTTGAAAAAATTTCAAATCCATTCCATGAGTTTGTCTATTCTTTATTCATTATTGATTTTTTTTTCATAGTTAATAGATTTCCCGTGCATCGCACGGGTTAGCAACTAGTTATTATAATATTACAAGCTCATGGAATTTATGAAATATCTATTCTCAAAACCCATGGAATCATCTTGTAAAAGCCCATGGAAAGTTATGATTGTTAGACCCATGACATATATTTATTTCATGTTATAAACCCATGAAATACATGGACATCATTTGCATCGCAACATCCATAATATACGCCTTCGACCCTCATGGTAAACATTCAAACCCACAAGATCATTGTTTAAGTTATGATGCGATTATTACAAACCATGAACATTATTTCAATATGGAATTCACCAAAGTAAATATTATTTACAAAAGTATTTTGAAACTTGTCCTATTGTTTCAAACATTACAACTAATTGCCCAAAGGCCCATTGCAAGTATTTATGAAAAAACCCAAAATATTTACTAATAAAAGTCCATGAGGAATGAAAGCCCATGACAACATGTACACACAACCCAGCCCATGTGAGCAAGCCCAAGCAAAAAACACCAGCAGGGGGCAAAGAAGAGTGGGCAAACAGCCCTTGTTCATTCCTAACCAAAAAGAGCAACTAGGTACTCATACAAGGGAACCAAGCCTTTGAGAATGGACTAAGGGCTGTCCCATCAGTTTTCTGCCACCCTCTGCCTAACGTGAACAGTGCCCAAAGGCTGTCATATCAGCTGAAATCAAAAGGATGAAGGGACTCCATCATCTTCCTCAAGATTGCACCTCCAGCGAAAGGGGAGCTAAAACCAAACTTCAACAAATTGATGCTATAAATGTTAAAAACATTCAAGACATGATTCATATGCCAAGCCCATGAATCCTAAAGGGGAAAAATTGGGAACATGTGGTTTGGAGGGCATAAAGGGATCTCCAGCGAAACCCCCCGAAGTAGACTAAACCTTGACACCTAGCTTGGGAGTGCTAAATCTTACTTCTCAGGGATCCGAATCTTAGTTGCAGCATTAGGATTCGCTCTTGATACATACCTCAATCACAATAATTAAGCTCAGCCCCAAATCCTGGCATTTAATGCAAAAACACTCTAAAATCCCATCATTACCCAAAGAAGCAAGGCAGCCCCTAAAATGGATTTTCCTACTTCTGATAAAAAAACCTAACCTTGATTCAGCACCTCTGAGTAGTCATACGTTTTTGGATTCTTGTCAATAAATGCTTCCCTAAACTCCATTATAAAAACACAAGCAACTAATCAGAAAGACGACCTAGCTACCCTTCTCTGAGACTTTGGATTCGTTGGCCATTTTTGCTGGTGGTTCAGCTCCCCTTAAGCTCACCACTCATCATCTTCAGCCTTCACTCATCTAATCTCAAATATTCTTCTCACCCCTCTACACAAACACGGCTCAAAAATGTCCTCCAACTAGACACAAACAACCCATTACTCACATAAAGCTTCAATCTCAGTATTAATTTTATCCCACTCACTCAAAACAGTCCACATTCACCTCGTTCACGCCTTATAAACACATACCAACCAAAATCTTAGCTTAATACTTGCTGCACTGAGCTGGAGATCTTTCTCTCCCTTCACTCCATCCTTTTTTTCCTTTTTTATTTGTAACTATAGAGTCTTTAATCCTTGTTTAATATTATTATGATGAAGGCCATAATGTTCTGGAAACTATCTCTTCCCACAGAACCTTTAATTTTTACTTTTTATTTTACGGTTGAAGGATATAATGTATATGTAACAATTGAACTTTTCCCTCACATTAATGTAATGATGGCTGAAAGTATAATGAACTCCCCTGATCGAGACATGCAAGGACCCCTAGGAGTTAACATATTCCTAAACTTATTTAATCATTGACCGTTGGATTGTTTAAATCTATTTTTTCTGGACTAAGTGTAATTTTACCCTTACCACTAGAGGACTGATTTGAACTATGATGCTGTAAAATGACTAATAATATAACAAACTAACAACACTAACATGTTTATTATGCTTTATTGTTGTCTTCTTGTTAGGGTGCAGCCTCTATCTCTTGCTTGGGCGGACTTACACCACACCGATAGCCTTTGGGTTTTATTTCAAGGGCCCATCTTCGAGTTTCAACTTGGCTACCCCATATTTTAGTTGGGAACATCAAAATTTTCCCTTCAACAAAAATTATTCATATGCAGGTTTAAAGAAAAGAGATGAGACTCTAGAAGGAGGATGCTTGGGGCAAGATTGTTAGGTGAATGGTCTCCAAAATCATATAAGTGTAAAATATATTTATGCCATGAGGTTTATTTATATGTAATAATTTATAATAAAAAATTACGTTAATTTATATGTAATATGAAGTTGTCTAGATTTGTTGGTGCAAAAGTGAATGTAGATTTTGCATAAAATTCTCTCATTGCCTTGAATTTTTTTTTTTTAATTACCGTCTTTATTTTTATATTGTATTCTCTTTTTTCTTTTAGTTTATTTTTGCTAGGCTAATTAGGCTCTTATTGATATTTGATTTCCTTTAAACTCATATTCCATGTTAATTATAATTTAGAGGTGCATATTTAAAAAGAATAAAAAGAATATATGGGATTCTAGAATGATATTTATGTTAAAATTTGAAAATCCATTATTTTTTATGATGGCATAATTTTGGTTTGACTATAGTAGATAGCATGCTTGATACTAAGAAGGACACATGGCGCAAAATTTGAACTCTAATTTGGAATTCTAATTTGAGTTTCTTTTAGCTTCACCTATTATTATATATATAGATATGTGATTTTAAAGTTAAGTATCCCGTGCATTGCACGGGTTAGCGACTAGTATATTATTATAATTAAGTTAGTGTCTTGCTCTTATATGCGTGTGTGCATGTCCAATTTCATTTCCTTTATGTGTGTGTGTGTGTGTGTATATATATATATATATATTAAGTCTTGTAACTAAGGGTATATTTGGTTGAGGTGAAAATAGAGAGGATGGAAAAGAGGGAGAGAAAAATATGGTGGAAAATGAAATTTTCCATTGTTTGGTTGAGAGGGGGAGGGGGACAGAAAAGTGGTGGGGCCGACAAGTTTTCTCTCCTCCCCTTTTGTCAGGTGGTGGATTCTTCTTCTTTTACTTCTTTTTTTTTTTCTTAATTTTAATTTTTATTATTTTTTTGAGAAAATACTTTTGGATGATTTCTTATGCTATTTTTTGAAATGTGCACTTTCATCTATACACAATTTTTTTTAAAAGTATAATGTATTACTTTTTGTTTTATTTAGGAGGGATGTGATGGTAAATTTATACAAACCTTATTTTCAACCAAACCAAAAAGTTTTCCATCCTCTACTTTTCCACCCTCTCAACCAAACACAAATGAAGAAAACTAAAAACTTTTCTATTCTCTCACTTTTCTATCCTCCCTCTATTTTCTATCATCTCACTTTTCCATCCTCCCAAACAAACGTAACCTAAGTCCGGTTCCTTTCATTTATATTTTGTATCTTTCTTTTTGTTTATACTTTATATATATCAACATTGAATGCACAGTACTACTTTTTGCTAGAAGTACGGTAAATAAAAATAAAAAGTATTTAAAATAACACAGTACCCATGAATATAACTAAAAAGTGCAATGAGACTTATGAATAGTACCAAAAAGTGTAATGAAACTCATAAATAGTACTAAAAATAAACCGAATAGTAAAAAAAGCTGGCTTTTTAAGCCAATGTCAAATACAACCTTAGTCTTGTATGTATTTCATTGATCTTGGATTAAATTTTTTTTTTGTTCCTGACTCTGTTTCTGTGCATAGTGTCTATTGGTGTTGAATGGGTGAAAATGCATACTTTTAATTACAACTGATGAAGGTACGAAATCCCTACAGTCTAATAAAGGATGATGTATCTCACATTAAAGGAATTCTTCTCCATACCGAGGAATTAGAAGCAAAGACTTGTATTAGAAGCAAACACTAAAAAATAAAATCTATAGTACTACGTCTCCTCAACAACAGAATACGCACAACAGGAAAGCCAGGATACTGTCATGCAAGAACAGAGTATGGAATTCTCCAAATGCAGCATACGAAATTGCGTTTTTCGATTATTCAAAACTAAAATTGAGTTTTTCATCTTGTCCTTTCTGTTTTCCAATTTTCCTTTTTTAACTATTTGATTGTTTCGACTACTTAACTTTTATGTTTCTTTGGTGTAGATGGAATATTAGATACAATTATACGGCAGCCTACGTGAATTACAACCTGTCTTTCCAATTAGAACATTTTCCAAATGGCTTCATACGACCGCATTTGAAATGATCTACAGTGGAGACATGACATGTATGCCTATTCTTTATAAGTACACTAATGGTACATGTGAATAGCATTCTCTTGAATCTCTTCCTGCTTATTGTGGCAATGAACAGTTCAGCTCAAATGTAAGGCTAACTGTACCTCTTGATGAAAATTGCTAATAATGCTGTTCTAGGCTTCCAAATAATAGGAATAAATAAATGAAGGCAGTTGGTCTGAGTTAGAGACAATCAGAAAAAAGTACAATAAATACAGAGGAGGTTCAAATAGGTAACAATCAGACTTATATTGGATACAATGTAATCACATATCAGCGACAATAAAAAAAGTATCAATATGACAAACATGAAATGTGCCTTAATCTAAGAGAACCATAGTAAGAATACTAGAAACTTCTGCAACACTGATGAAGAGAAAACAAGAACCATGAGAGCACTTATTCTATCCACCATTATCGGCCTTCTTCAATGGTACATGTTAGTTCATTCAAACTTTCTGGTTTAGTAGTAGAAGAAGTTTTGCTAGAAAGGGATCTTCTTACAACATAGGCTGGTTGTTTAGGAGTTGGGAGAGTTGCAGCTTCACTACCAAGCATGAAAACTACATTCGACATTGTGGGACGATCACTTGGGTCCTCTTGTACACATAAAAGCCCAATGTTAACACACCTCAAAAATTCGTTTGCGTTACAAGTTTCATGTATTGTTTGGTCCATTAAATCTAAAGCCTTGCCTTCTCTCCACAATTTCCATGCCTGGGACAATTTGAAAATTGAATTGGCAATAAGTAGAGTGCAAGAAAAATTAAAAATAACCATATGAACTTAATGCAACATACGTTTTCTTTGGTTTACTAATACAACATACTTACATAACCTAAAAGACTCAAACCATGCTCTGACTGGTGAAATCCTGTGTTCCTTTTTCCACTAATAACCTCAAGTACAACTACTCCAAAGCTGAAGGCATCAGACTTGATTGAGAAAAACCCATCCAATGCGTATTCTGGAGACATGTAACCGCTGCACAACAAAAATTGTTTAAATTTTCAGTGAATTAGGGAGCATAGATGGGAGAACTGACAAATGTAATTCAAAGCCTAAACAAAGAGCTTTCATAATCAACTATCTGCATCAAACTTACTAAGTTCCAACTACTCTAGTTGTGGTTGCCTCAGTTTGTTTGCCTCCAAATATCCTTGCCAAGCCAAAGTCTGAAATCTTGGGGTTCATCTCCTCATCCAGTAGAACATTGCTTGTTTTCAAATCTCTATGAATAATCCTCAACCTAGAATCTTGGTGAAGATAGAGCAGCCCTCGAGCAATTCCCAAAATAATTTCAAAGCGTATCTTCCAGTTCAGTAACACACATAGCGTCCGATCTTTCATGCCATTTTCCATTTTAGAACATTTTTAAGTAATCATATTAAGCAACAATATAATATGCAGTACAAATATTTAAACTTCAGGTTTAGAGTCTAACCAAATAAAAAGGAGTCTAAGCTTTTGTTTGGCATGTATTCATATAGTAAAAGTTTTTCATCTCCTTCGATGCAATAGCCCAAAAGTCTAACAAGATTCCGATGTTGAAGTTTAGCAATTAAAACCTCATTCTTAAATTCCTCCAAGCCTTGTCCTGAACCACTTGAGAGCCTCTTTATAGCAATTTCTTGTCCACCTGGAAAGGAACCCTGAGAGAAAACTCCCATAAGCACCATCCATCATTAATCAGAAACTAATGTTTAAAATTAACTATAATGAATACCAAAAAGGTTAAATTACCTTGTAAACAGGCCCAAACCCCCCTTGTCCAAGCTTTTTTGCATCTGAAAAATAATCCGTAGCGGCTAGTATGCTTTTCAAATCGAAAAAGGGTACATCTATGCCTTTTTTATCATCTTCTCTAAATTGGCCCGAGTCTATCAAATCTTTGACTTGTCGCTCACTGTCATATAGGCGAAATGCTGCATTTGCCTGATTTCTTTCCCTGTTAACTGATTCTAAAAGATCAAATTGAAATTTCAGTCTCTTGCTAACTGTATGGAAGAAACAAAAATATTTTCATTTTGACACAAGAAATCAAGAATATATGGTTGTTTTCACACTGGTTACCTTGTCCTTTGGCCACTTTTTTTCTTGTAAAATAATAAAAGTAACAGCATGCAATAACCATCAAAGTTGCAATAATCATCAGGATAATTGGATCAAATTGCTTCTTCTTGTAGGAAGATCCTTCAGACTTTGTGTGATCATCTTCAAAAAATGAATAGAACAATGAGTAATAAGTTGACAACATTATGTATATAAATATAGGTACTAAGTTACATTTCCAAAATAAAAATTAAAAAATAAAATCAGGTTTAGTTTGTTTTTAAGTCACAGGAGTAAATGTTATATTGTTCTATGATTCTGTTTTATGTGTCCAAAACAAACAAAGTATGTGAAAGGTGTAAGTGCTTGTTAGCTGGATCCTAAATGATGGTGATGCCAAAAGGGGTTTTGGTAATCCAATGAGTGTTGAACATTTCGAGCCAGTGGATCAAAACATATATGAAAATCGATGGAAAAAGTACGCTTGCCATGAAGTTCTGGCTGGCTTGACCTTTTGTTGTAGCAGAGGATACATGAATGAACAACAACAACAACAACAAATAAACTCAAAACCCAAAGGTCAAGAGATGATTCAATATAGGTCTGTGTTAATATATATCAGATTTTTTTTTTTTTTTTAAGGAAAAATGAACAAGTGGGTGCCTAAAATTCAAAATTCCCTTCTGAAATGAACTGTCACTATGTGCCACAACCACCATAATATGGCAAGGAATTGTGTTATTCTAAACTGAAATTACGTTTCAGTATTAGAACAAAACACTTGGCCAATCATGTTGCATATGGAATTGGGTGCATAGAATTCCCAATTTTGCCGGGCTAGAAGAGGAGATTGGAAAGTAGCCTTACCCCTTCTTCTTCTTATTATTATTATTATTTTTAAAGAGACTGATTTCCAAATTCAAACCCAGGAAATAAATATCACGTCACTTTTGTTGGTGGAAAACACTTGCCATCACACCAAGGCCCGACTGAGCTAGTGCTGTGCTAGAAAAATTTTAGCCATTAAAGACTGGAATTGATCAATCAACCCCCAGTCCCCACATCCTGCAAATCTGCTATAGTGCTATATAGATTCCATTATAAACAAGAAGAAGCAAAAATTAAGTACCTATGACAGAAAGACCCACACGGACATAGAGTTCTCGGGCGTCACTGCCTCCATCGTTTGACTCCTGGATATTGTTGACATCCTCTGACCAAATCCAGCAGGTGGCCGTATTAGCCTTTGTACGGCTCATTTCTGTACTTTGAAATGAATAAGCCAGGCAGCGACAATCGCTAAGGCATTCCACTCTGCATTCATGTGCACTCTGCTTATAAATTCCATTGCCACCTTCGGTTCCCACTCCAGTTATATTCAACATCGTGAAATTATCACCCTTGTGACATATGGAGTAGTTTCTAGTGCACCCCTCTGAATAAAACCCAGAATTCCAATGATTTAGTGCCTTAGGCTGAAACCCATCTAAACAGTTGCACATTGGACTTTTCTCAATATTGCAGCTGCCAAAGGAACCACAAGCATTAAGCACGCTGCAATTATCTCTTGGTTCCATACGGGTCAAACTCCATGAGGCAGGGGCTGTATCGTTATCCAACTTATAAAGCTTTATATGACCATCAAGATCCATTACCAGTCTCATACGGTAATAATCAAACCGTCCAGGGGTAGTACTTGTAAGAGTCTTATTCTTAATCGTATAATTCGATTTTCCAGTACCCGGTGCAGAGTTAGAGAGCAAGTTGGATATTGCTGTAAAAATAAGATTGTTGTCAGAGTTAAATAACTCTCCTGATAATCCACTTTTCCAGTATGGAATTGCTCTATTCTCAATTTTGTACTGGTTTCCTCGATCTTGGTCTTGCCGGAAAGTGTAGTTCCCTGGCGCAGGGTCAACTTGACTTTTCCACGAAGTTAAAGTCATCTCTGCATTCATCTTCATTCCAGGAAGAAATGTATCAGTTGGATTCTCAAAGCTTTGCCAGAGAATTGTTTCTGAGCCAGCTTGACCTTCGATAAGAACTAAGTTCCCAGAATCCAAGAGCTTCACTGTCCTATTAAAAGAAGTTGATCCGCCGATCTTAGCTGACCATAACTTTTTAGTATTGTCTAGTACCTGTAGGTCGCCATTCTCTGAAATAGTAAAAGCCCCAGTGGTTTTGGACGGTACTGGCTCAATACGGTTGGCAACCCATACAACTACCATTGGACTTGACTTGTAATACCATATCCCTACATATCTTCCATGCTTAGAGCTTCCACTGGGGGTGAAAAAACCAAGCTCAAATCTTTTTCCGGCTGATACAAGAGATTCTCCCTGGCTGTCATTAATTGGGTTGCGAAATGTTAAGGTATCTCTAGCAGAGCAAAATGAAAATGAAGATAGAAACAAGAATGTGTATATGGTACAGAATGAAATATGAGTTGCAGACCATGTGAAGGCCATTGTTATTCTGGTTTTGCTGCTTGTGGATTCTGTTATGAGAGAATGTGGTAAGTTGTGCGCACTGTTGTGGACTCGTAGTTCACTTTTGTGATGGCCACGAGGTCTTCTGCTACAATCCAAGTCTTCTAGCTGAAAATTACTATCTTGTCTCCTTTTCATTGAATAGTCTACGCGCCAAAAGTTGACTTGGTCAGGAAATTACAATGTAAGTTTCGGTTTGCATGAGGCAGGTGAAACAGGTTAACTTTTTTCTATGAATTGTTTCTTGGAAATAAGGAAACCTTGCTTTTAGCAATTGACATACATGATGCTGAATTGTAGCACACTTCAATTCATTCAATTGAGAGTGTAAAAATCAACAGGAGATAGATGATGTGATAATCACACTCCACCTTGAGAATCACATGTAGCGCACAATTTTGTAGATATTTTAGCCTATGGCAACTATCTACTTATATGACAAAGTGATAAATCATAAATCTTTTCTTTTCTTTTTTTTTTTTTTTACTTTCTTTTTACTAGGTGTTAGGGTTTGGATTGAGAACTTCCATAACAATGCAATAACGATCAAATTTGTGATGTGATGATCAATGATCAAGATCGCAATTATTTGAAGATTCAACTCAAAAAAGATATTTTATCTGGATTTCAACAGCCTTAATTGATCAAACAAGAAGTTTTGATAGACTTTCAATCTCTTCTCAACTGGTCAAAATATGATTTTTGATAGCTATTTGGTTGTGAATTGATCAATCGAAATCATGAAAACAAAATCTAACATGTTATAAATAAAGGCGGTCACCTTGGTTTTCGTACCCTACTTTTATAACATCTAATAGGCTTCTTATTATAAACTCAACTTCACAATGTTTAGAGAGGTTGTAGCCATGCACCATACACAGTGACAACCCAAACCAAACCTAATTTGTTCAACCTGAAAGCTTGAAAAATCATTATTCGCTACAAAGTTGCTACCAAAAGTTTATCAACCCAATACATAACACTAATAATTTAAACATTCAAAGGTCATTGGAGTCGGTCTGAAATTCTAGTAGGGAACATAGACGGGCTATTCTTGAAAGAGTTAATGTACAAAGAGTTCAAACATTCTGAAATTGTTATAGGTCGACAAGGTAGTGTAGTTTCTAGGGTAAAGTAAGTTTAACTAGATCTTCTTAGTTGGGCTAGGTTACCCTCAAGAGTGCTTTTTCCTTTGGCTTTTTTTCAATTAGTTTTTCATTTTGTTACCAAATTTGAATTTTTATTGTCTCTTGCTTTACTCTTTAGTTTTGATACTTCTTTGTGGTTACAATTTAATGAACTTCTTTTTTTGTGTCCTAAATACGATTAAATTAACATAATTGTAATCACTAATTAAATGGGCATAATTGCTAAATAGTTAATTAATTGACTAAAGTACACTTTTAGTCCTTAATGTTTGGGATTGTTTTCCATTTGGCTTTTTATGTTTTAAACTTTTCTTGTTGGCCCTTCACATCTGATTTCATTTTCATGTCTCTGTCAACCACTCCTGATATTAATCTCACCATTAAGTGCCACATAATTGGCATCCATTAAGTCACGTTACTCATATAATAATCGTATCACCAGATTATTAACTGAAATGAACAACAGGGGCAATATGAAAACCAAATCAAGCTATAAGAACCAAAATGAAAATAGTAACAAACTTAAGAGTTAAAAAATGTACTTTCATCTAATCAGTGAATTTAAATAAGATTTCACATTAGGCATTAATCCTGAAGCAAATAGGAGACTTGAAGGTAATCTTTGAGTAGTTGATGAGCTAGGTCCATGATATTAAACCAAATAAGCACAAATCATTACAGCCAAGTTAAATTATCATTGAACTGAAGTTCTAGTCGAAGGATCTTAGTTTAAATAATAATAATAATAATAATAATAAATCCTCCCAATTTATGTTTGTCCTGAATTGACAGATACAGAAGAAAACAAGATTAAAAAGTATGAAGTTAGCTGTCTTTGAAACCAAAAAAGGGTATTAATATCTCCTGAAGAAGTCCATAATTTTGGGTCACGACTATGTATAGATAAGAGAGGAATACCATTAATCTGCAGTTTGAGTGGTAGTTTCTTGGAAAGTAAGAATATTAAAGTAAAAGCACCTTTTACCATCTTTGGAGAAAGAAAAAAACAGACTAAAAGCACTTTTAATAGCAAGTAGCAGGCAATACATCAAAGGTCTTTGCAGTGTCTGAATAATGTTCACTACACCTATTTCATGCTGGTCCAGTCAGTGTTCACATTACCAGATGATAGAAGGATACCAGCCACTCACATTTTCCGCGTGCGATGAATGATATGGTTTAGGCCTACGCGTCCTCTAATTAACTTGAAATTTGCATCTTGTTTTCCTATAACAACATTTTCCTGTTGGAAATATTGTCCAGTGTAGATTCGGGAATTGTTGAGAAAGTTTATCTTTAAGTTTTTTGTCTCAATTTTTTTTTCTTTCAAATAATTTAGCTTTTTAAGAAAAAAAATAAACTAGCCTCTAGCTTTTTCTTAACACATTTTACATAAAAGTTACTAAAAACTATATGTTTTTTTATAAATACTATGCAAATATGCTATTAAAAATAAACAATTTCCAAACGGAGGGTTGTTGTATATACTCACATGAGATCCATCCCTATGTGAGGGGTTGTTGTATATTCTCATTACATCAAAAACCCATAGGTCTCATGTAGGGATGAAACCAAGATTTTTGGTTAGAGGATGTCAAAGTATAAGCAAAAAAAATTATCATGGAATTCCAAATAAGCATTAATTTAATATTAACAAACAATTAACATAAACAAAGACACTAAATCATTTTTCGTAATACATTACAATGCAATCATTTACTTAAAAATACAAAGACACAAAATACCATTATTTCTTACTATAGGAAAGCATTCACATTAATTCGTGCAAAAATTATTGTCTAATTTAGCATAAGAATATATATATTTTTTTTTACAGATTCACTTTTCAAAATACCTCACATCAGATTATCTATTTTACAGTTACACTACATTAATACTATTTTTCTATCAATTTTTGATTAATATCCCAAGTCATATCTCTCTCTTCCTCAACCAGAATCCACTACTGTCAATCAAAAGTGTTAGGTTCTAAAGACTTAGGTTTTTATGTATTTAGAACTCTAATGTGTATTGTTGGCAAACCATGATCAAAACAATATGTTTAGTCGTGTTTAGACTTGCTCAAAGTTGTCTCATTTATGTAAAGTTGGAATAAGTTGATGCAGAAGGCTTTTATGCTTCTCGGCCTGTTTCGATCGATCGAAGTTTAGGCTCGATCAATCGAAAATTGGGTCAGAGGCGTTTTTCTGCAGAATTCTAACTCAGCCCTAGTTTGTTTAAAACGTTTAGGGTTTTCTAATTTGTCCTAAGTATAAAAGGCAAACCCTAGCCACGTTTTAGTGTTGCTCATATTGCTATTTGTATAAATCTCTTGTGAGATCTAAAGGAGCTTTCCTTTACACAAACTTAGGATTTTCAAGGAGGAGATATTATCTACACTTTGATGATCAATTCAGTTGTTGTCATTGAAGTTTAAAGAAACACAAGCAGGTGTGCTTGTATCTGGTAGTGAATCTAAGAAAGAAGAAGTCTGTGGATTCCGAGCTTGCACGTAGTCGTGTCAGTAAGTTCTACTGGTGGGTAGCAATAAGAAGTCGAGCATAGGGGCTTGTAAGTCTTATTGTATAAACTTCGATTCTTTCAAGATAGTGGATTTAGGTTTACCTTGAGGATAGTTAGGTTAAATTCTCCCTAGGTTTTTACTAGTTTGGTTTCCTGGGTGATCATATCTTTGTGTTATTTATCTTTCCGTTGCTTTGCATGATATGATTGTTGTGATTGTGATAACCTAGATTTGTTAAATTCGACTAAGTAATAACTTGGCTAATTACCTAGGTTAATCCAATTGTGTTTTTAAGGGGTCTAAAAACCATCAAGTGGTATCAGAGCGGGTTGCTCTCTTGTTGTTGATCTTTTGATCACTGAGCTGATCCTTGACCCCTGTTATCATGGAACACGGACACTCTCTTGTTATTCCTCCTCACTTTGATGAGAATAATTATGCTTATTGGAAAGTAAGGATGAAAACATTCCTGAAATCGATTGATGAAAGAGTCTGGAATTTCGTTAAATATGGATGGGAGAAGCCCACTACTTTTGTTAGTGAGTGGCAAACTTCTCAAAAAGAAGCAGCCGTGTTCAATAGCAAGGCTATGAATGCTATCTTTAACGCTAATTCTATAGAGGAATTTAAGAAAATCTCTAATGTTGAGGTTGCTCATACTGCTTGGAATATCCTCCAAACTGTGCATGAAGGCACAAAGGTTGTCAAAATCAATAAATTGCAGCAGTTAACTTCAAAATTTGAAAGCATTAGGATGTCTGATGATGAATCTTTTGATGAATTCTATGTCAAACTGAATGATATTGTTAATTCTGCTTTTAACTTGGGTGAAATCTATGATCAACCTAAAATTGTTAAGATGATTCTTAGATCGTTAACTGAAAACTTTAGACCCAAGGTGACTGCCATTACTGAAAGCAAGGATGTGGACTCCATCCCTGTTGATGAACTTGTAGGATTACTTCAATCTTATGAGTTGGACCTACATAAAACTAACAAATCCAAATCAATGGCTCTTAAGTCAGTTGATAATGTTGAGGTTGGTGGATTTGATGATGAGCTCTCTGCTACAGAGATTGCTTACCTTGCCAAGAATTTTAGAAACTTTCTCAGGAATAGTAACATAAAGGCAAGAGGTACGAACACTGTTGAATCTAGAAATTTTAGAAAGAATGATCCCACTAAGGTTAACAATAATGATAAACCTAGAGAAAAAGTAGGTCAATCTTCAAATAATTCTATGGGTCCTTAGTGTTTTGGATGTCAAGGATATGGTCAAATGAAATCTGAATGTCCTACCTATTTGAAGTCTAAGGGTAAGGTTATGGCTGTAACTTTTAGTAATGGTGAAGTTTCTGATAGTGAGTCTAATTGTGACGAGGATGGAAACTTCATTGCTTTCACTGCTACTGCTGTAGTAAATGAGAGCATATCTGCTGTAGAGAACCCTTCTGATGGGGAACTCTTTGAGGATGCAGATCTTCAAGAGGCCTACAATAAACTTTGCAAAATTGCTGCAAAGGATGCTATGAATGTTGAACTTGGCCTGAAGAAAATTGAATCTCTTGAGCTTGATAAGAAGAACTTGCTTATAAAATTGTTTGATGCAAATGAACTTTTGAACAATGTGAAAACTGAGAATATGCTATTACTTGATAAAGTTAAATCTTTGGAACTTGATTTATTTGTTGCTAGATCTGCTAGTTCTAAACTCGATCAAATACTTAGTGTTCAAAAGTCTCATTCTGACAAATCTAGATTAGGTTTTGTTGAAAGCATCTCTATGTCTGCTCCCCATTCCACAAATTTTATCCCTTCATCTTCTTCTAAACCTTCTGGGAGTGAGATTGTGTGTGAAACTGTCAAACCCCCTGTGAGGGAGGTTGTCAAACCCATAAAAGTTTTACCATCTAGGAAGATTAGGGTTGATCTGAAAGAGTCTAAACCCAAGAAGCCTACCCTGTCTAAGGACAAGTCACATGATAAACCTGCATGGGTTTGTCATTTTTGTGGAAATTCTGGACACATACGTTCAAACTGTTACAAGCTGCAAGCTGCAAAGAGAGCAAACAAACCAAAAGTACCTGTGCCTCAAGCACAAGATCCTGTGGTACTCATTGGTGAATTGGTAAAGGTTTTAAACTTTTATTTCAATCCTGGAGTTGGTAATCATTCCCATGTGAATAAGAACTTCAATGCTCATGGTGCATCTAAAAGGTTTTGGATGCAAAATACTCGAACTAATTGAGTCTTTCTGACATGGTCCTTGTGCTTCATTGCTCTACCATTTGTGACCATTGTTCTTTAGTTTTGTGTTTTTTTTGTTTCTAGGATTTGCATTGCATAACATTCATACATTTCATTCTAGGTTTTCTTTTATTTATTTATTTTTTTTTTTTAAAGGGAGAAGAAAAAGGAAGCAAATTGTGTTTTACATCATTTTCTTGGTTTTTGAGAACAAAATTGGTCAATTTATTTTCTCATAACATATCTTTTGTACCTTGTTTAGCCTTGAGCTTACTTACTGCACATTACTAGTTGAAGCTTTGTAGTGCATGTTGTGTGCGAAAGATGTTTATGGTTTTTGATCATTTTGTCTTGATCCTGAAGTCACATGTCTTTGACTGTCGGACTTGAACTTTTAGAGAAAGGCATAAATAATCATTTCACCACTGTTTACTAGTCAATTACGAACACCTTAGTGCATATCGAAAGATTTTGTGCAAGATTTTGTACTCAAGAAAGTGCAGCACATGCACAAAAAGAACATAAGGTGTAGCCTCGGTTTAATTGTTAAATGCTTAAAATTAGTGTGTACTGTTAGGCTTGATGCCAAATCACATAATTAAAATTGGTGTGTACATTATCCTGACTATTTTAATAAGTTTCTGAATAAATTAAAATTGGTATGTATATTATGAGGCAAAATTCAAGAAACTTACATGATTGCAAGCTTATGATCTAAGAGATGTGGGAGTTATATGATGTAATTCTTTAGGTGATAGTCTCTTTCAAATTCAATATGATGAATTTTGTAGACTTTGTAATTGATTTCTATTTACATATCACCACACATGTATCTCAAGTTTTTGCTAGTTGTACACACTATACAAGTTACTCTTTGCTAAACATTGTACATGTTATTGTGTGTGTCTTTGGTCTGACCAACCAAGTTTGCAAATACCTTGAGTTTTGTGCAAAACTGATTTGATGCTTGAAAATTTATGGAGAATGTAAGAAATTTTAAATTTGGGAAAATTAGGCTTCAATTCTTGTTTTTGAAAACCATATCATCACATACTCATGCATTTTGTTCCTTAATTTCAATGCTTTGGGATGTTTCTAAAAACTTTTTCAAAAACTTTGTTTTTTTTCTCAAAAATTTGTGTGTCTCTATCTGTTTCGATTGATCGAGTCTGTTTTTCGATCAATCGAAATTGGTTTTAAAAATTTAAGTGAGCCTCTGTTTGTTTCGATCGATCGAACCTAATACTTCGATCAATCGAAAATCGTATGGGAAGTTTTTTTAAAAACTGATTTTCAGATCAGACAAACACTTTTTCAAAAAGTTATTTATTTTTTCTCTCTCCATACGACTCAGTCAAGGCTCACTCACAAATTTTTGTCGTTTTTGTCCATTCTTTTTGCAAGGTTTTCCTCTCCCAAGGCCGGTAAGACCTTTATACCCTTCCCTTTGCATTTGTTTTCATGTTTTCATGCATAAACTCATGCATTTTGTTGGGATTTTTGGACCTTTTCAAAATTGGGATTTTTGTTGAATCAAGCTTCTTTTTCTGAAATTGATCATTGGGTTTTGTTCCTATATTGTTATAATCATGTTATATAATGGTTAATTTGATCAATTTGGGGCTTTGTGATAAATTGAAAATTATAGGGCTTGTATTGAACCCGATTTGGGGTTTTTGTTCCAATTGGTTCAATTGATGAAATTGGCTTGTTGAATTAATGTAATTGGTCATTATTTTCTGAAATCTATCTTGTATGATGATCAATTCGTAAATTTCTTACAAATTGATCAAGTGGTTTTTCAAAATTTTGGGGTTTTTGTTAGAAACTATATGCTTAAGCCAAATTTACGAACTTGAACTTAATTTGAACTTAATTGCACTGCATTAGGTCATGCATCACTACATTTAATTTGTTCATGCATCATATAGATTTTTGTTCTATATTTTTTTTTGTGCTAACTTGTAGTCTGCCCTTGGTTTTGTTTTTTTTTTTCTTGCTTTGTGTCTTTGTCCTTATCCTAACACTATGCCTAGGAAAACTAGAGCCCATAGGACCCCCTCCACTTCCTCTGAGTCTCCCTTTAGGAGTGAGTTGTTTAGGAATGACAAAAGCAAAGAGGCCTTTGAGAAATTGAACAGTAAGCGTAAGATTTGGGCTGAGCGTTCTGTGATTTTAGATGAGATTGATCCAGCCATTAGGGCTAACTTTGAGTCTAGAGGTTGGTTATCCCTATTAGAGATAGACCATTCACCCCCAACCGCCTTGATTAGAGAGTTCTTCTCGAATCTCTCTTGCCACGTCTGTGATTCCAACACTCTTGTTAGGAGTTGGATACAAGGTGTTGAGTTCACCATTACTCCTTGGATAGTGGCTGAAGCTCTTAGGGTTCCGATCGTTAGGGAGCCTGACTATCCCTATGATGAGTCTCCACCCTTAGATGTTGTCGTGTCATACATCACTGGGTCTTCTATCCAGTGGGGTTCTGATCCTCGGATCATGTTTGTTGAGCTTTCTGAGACTGCCTATCTTTTCTTTAGGATAGCGTGTCATTTCTCATCTCCACACCATCCCTCTAAAGCGATGTGTGTTTTTATACGCTTTTGTTTCTGGTGCATCTATCAGCTTCCCACATATGTTCCTTCGTTCTTTGAACGAGGTTCATAGGAGTTCTGCCGTAAGGCATGCGCTTATCCATCCTATTTTCATTCATAGGATTTTGTTGTTTCTTGGTCTAGATGGTTTCCCTTCTGGTGAGCCTGTTCATGTTATTACTCCTATAAGTGCCACCTTTCTTAGGCAGAGAGCTGCTCACTTGAGAGTTGATCCTACGCGTCCTACAGGTGCGCCTTCTGGTGTTGTTCCCCCTCCTCCCTCTTCTACAGGTGTTGATGCTGCTGAGACGTCTGGTGTTGCTGTTGTTGATGCTGATGTTCCTCCACCGACTACTTCGGATGATTCCGACATTCAACGTACATTTGATCATGTCTTGACCGTTTAGGCGGCTCATGGACAGATTTTGATGGACGTGCTCGATGAGATCCGTGCTTTGCGCGCAGAGTTGGCACAATTTAGAAAATCTTCACCGCCACCTCCCGTTTGATGATGGATGTTAATTGCCCTTTGGCATTCCGTCTCAAAAAGGGGGAGTACATATTTGAGTTGAGCTCTTGTAGAGTTTTGTCTTCAGGGAAAGAGTAGTTTTGTTTTTGGTTGGAGCTTGTGGAGTTTAAATTGTATCTAGGTGCTTCACATTGTAATTTATCTTTTTTAGCTCTTGCCATACTTTTGTTGGGTTATTCATGTTAGGGGGAGTTATTTTTATTACTTTATATGTTTCTTGTTACAACTGCTTATTGACTTATATTTATGAGTTTTTCATTGATATATGTCTTTATTGTGTGCTGTTTGAAATCAATAATTTATTTTGTTTACTTCTATTTTCCACACATGCAGTTATACATTTTGTTTAGTGTTTCAGGAAATATATAGGTTGATTCAATTGAGCTGCTGTCTACATTTGCAACAGATGGATAGTAGTTAGGATTGAGTTTGTTTTATAAGCATTTGTTTTGTAAAGGGCTTTCCTTTGTAAACTTTGAGCTTCTAGTTGTATTTTGTCACAGATTGCCAAAGGGTGAGTTTTTTAGGTTCTAAAGACTTGGGTTTTTATGTATTTAGAATTATAATGTGTATTGTTGGCAAATCATAATCAAAACAATATGTTTAGTCGTGTTTAGACTTGCTCAAAGTTGTCTCATTTATGTAAAGTTGGAATAAGTTGATGCAGAAGGCTTTTATGCTTCTTGGCTTGTTTCAATCGATTGAAGCTTAGGTTCGATCAATCGAAAATCAGGTCAGAGTCGTTTTTCTGCAGAATTCCAACTCAGCCCTAGTTTATTTAAAACGTTTAGGGTTTCTAATTTGTCCTAAGTATAAAAGGCAAACCCTAACCACGTTTTAGTGTTGCTCATATTGCTGTTTGTGTAAATTTCTTATGAGATCTAAAGGAGTTTTCCTTTACACAAACTTAGGGTTTTCAAGGAGGAGATATTATCTACACCTTGATGATCAATTCAGTTGCTGCCATTGAAGTTTAAAGAAACACAAGCAGATGTGCTTGTATCTGGTAGTGAATCCAAGAAAAAAGGAGTCCGTGGATTTGGAGCTTGCACGTGGTCGTGTCAGTAAGTTCTACTGGTGGGTAGCAATAAGAAGTCGAGCATGGGGGCTTGTAAGTCTTATTGTTTGAACTTCGATTCTTTCAAGATAGTGGATTCAGGTTTACCTTGAAGATAGCTAGGTTAAATCCTCCCCAAGTTTTTATCGGTTTGGTTTCCTAGGTGATCATATCTTTATGTTATTTATCTTTCCACTGTTTTGCATGATATGATTGTTGTGATTGTGATAACCTAGATTTGTTAAATTGGACTAAGTAACAACTTGGCTAATTACCTAAGTTAATCCAATTGTGTTTTTAAGGGGTCTAAAACCCATCAAAAAGAACTACTAAAATATTCATTTGCATAGCTACACAGTTACACTAAAACAAATATATTTTTACACAATGATAAATAGACTGATGTGGGTGTATTTTGTGGTTAATTGGGCAAATTTAGAACCTTATGCTATTTTACTACTGACTCTAATACTCTTATAGTCAAATTAATGTAAAATTATAGGTGAGGGGGGCCAGGATTTTTGAAAGAGAGGACCTAGGGATGGCAAAATTGGACATGACCCGCGAACTTGACACAACACGACATGAAATTAGCAAATTATAGGTTGAGGTTTGATTGGTTCGTATCATATTCGGGTTGACACGAATAACCCATTTAATAAATGGGTTAAGTTGGTGTTCAACCCATGGAACCCGTTTGACCCATCTGACCCATTTAATTAAATGACATTTTACCAATATATCCTTCAAAACCTAGATATGTAAACTTGTTAGTTATTATGGTTTATTTTCTTTGATATATTGTGATTAATTATTTATGATATTGAGATATACTTTAGTTTTGAATGATTATTTATAATGCAGTTACTCGTTAGTTTTGAATTTTGTATTAAAAATATCTATTTGTTTGCTTTTTCATAATTTTTTTTTTTCATTTTGATAAAATCTGATAAACAAGTTGACACGACTAACCCTTTTAATAAATGTGTCGTTTTAGGGTTGAGGAATCTTGACCTGTTTAATAAACATGTCGGGTTAATGTTGACTCATATAGTCGAATACTCATGAGTTGACACAACATAAATCTGACACGTGAACACGAATTGTCATCCCTGAAAGGACCCAAATATATAAAAGTAGAGAATATACCTACGTTTTTTTTTCTTAAGGTCATGGGGGGCTCCCACCTGGCTCCGTCCTTAATCTCATGAATTGTAATTATCAAATGTTGAAGAATATTGACATTGTTTTGCTCGATGTCTAATATGTTGATATACTAATATTTATGTAGCTAGGCCAAAAGCCTTATAATTCAATTGATACATTTTAATTCTTTCAACAAATATATCTAAAATTCAAATCACCCCCACCCTCCCCCTAGCCCCTCCCCCAAGGCCCCAATTATCGAGAGAGAGAGAGAGAGAGAGAGAGAGAGAGAGAGAGAGAGAGAGAGAGAGAGAGAGAGCATTCATAATGGATTCTTTAAAATAGGACAACAACCCTATATGGAAAATGAACCCAATAAAAATATCCACATTTGCTTTAGTAAACATTAGCCAAAATACCATTTAGCTATAGTGCCCTTGTTTATTTGTTAAGAAAACATAAGAAAAAAAAAAAAAAAAAAAAAAAAAAAAGAGGAGAGGAGGATGGAAATAAGAATCATGAATATTTAAATAAATTGAATAGAGAATAGAGAATCGGATGCGTATATTTTAAAAAGTAATTAGCTAAAATAGCAAAATGTCTAAATGAAAAAACACTCCCTGGATTTCAATTCTTCCACACACAAAAAAATTCTATTTTAACACACCAAAAAGTCACTTTATCTATTTTAGGATGGCATTTAACACTTCAACTTACATATCTCATCTTCTATTTTATCATTACAATGCATTAAAATATACTAAAAAAAAACTCACTGGTATTAAAAACAAAATACAAAACCTAGCCACCACCCACAACCTACCACCACCATTCACAACCAACCAACCACCACCCCCACAACCCACCACTACCACAAAAAAAGCTAACCCATCACCACCAACCACCACTAAAATCAACCAAACATCACTAAAACTTAACTCAACCAACACCAGCCCATACCACCAATACAAAAAACTCAAAATTAGATCAACCCAAATCACCAACCAAAAAAAAAAAAAAAAAAAAAACAACAACAACAACAACAACAACAAAAATCAACCCAAAATCCAAATTGTGAGGTCAACAATGTTGGCAGCATGGCAAGAGGCAAAGAGTGGGAAAGGGATGACTGAGAGGGAGATAAAGGCAAAGGAAAGAGAGAAAGACAAGTAGAGGTGTTGATACCCATTTTCGCGACACATTTTCTACAAGCCCAATTCAACCAAGCCCGATTTCCTTGTAGGCTCAATTCATGTATTATATTTTATTTTTATTCTTTTAAGCATGGCCCAAGCCCATGCGACTTATTGGGAGAAATTGAGGAAGTGTGGTTAGAAGGGTATGGATCGGTTCCTTTCGAACCTTTTGCATGAGCCCAACACATAAATGCTACCAAGTGGACAAGGGACACTGGTAGCACCTTAGGCTCATGGAGGAGGTCTTGTACCATAAAATTTCACCACAAAACAGCTTTTATGCTCTGGGTGACTGTGGCCCAACTTTTCTACTATACCATTTTTTGCCTAAAACACATAACTGACCCGAAGTGGCTGGCCTGGTCTATTTCAACAACCAAATGCAATCTCCAAGGACCTGTCATGTCTAGGAAACATCAACCCATGAATTTAAACTACTTTATTTCCCAAATTATGTAAAAAGCAAGCCAACTCTCTTTCCCAATTAAAGCAAATCTGACCATAACCTCTTTGATTGAGACCTTAGGGTTCAAAGTCTCTTTTATTGACCAAAACCGGTCACTTAGAGCACCTCAAACTCAATACAAAAGGCCCCAATCAAATTCAAAAGGAACTAACCACATTCTACCCACATACTTGAAACTTCAAGGCAAAAACAGTCAACAATCTGACAATTCCGAACCTTGGGGGTGGAAATATGGGTATAGGGGAACCTTCCCTCTCTTCCTCACAACTTCTCTCAATTTTCTCTTCTCGGTGACTGTGGGTCGAAGTTTCAGACCTGTTGAACCACGATTTCCCCGTAGAGCTGAAACTTGAAAGCAAAAAACGCACTGAGCCAGGAAATATTCTCACAATTCTAAACCTTAGGGGTGGAAATATGGGTACAATAGAACCTTCCCTCTCTTCCTCACAACCTCTCTCAATTTGCTCTTCTCGGTGATTGTAGGTTGAAGATTCAGACCTATTATGTTTTTATACTTTTTCTACACTTTTGTTATTAGCATTTTGATTTTCTCTTGTCAAAGCACCATTAGCCTTTTGTTCATTATACATTTGGAATTTTGGACTTGATTCTCCACAATAAACACCTCTAAAAAACCCAAGGGGATATTTGGGCCGTTCTCGCATTTTCAACACTTGTCGCAAAACGTCCCCGACAAAAGGAAAAAAAGAGAGTTTGTAGGAGAAGTGGATAACTGATGAGGAGAGAAAAGTGAGAGAATATAATATAAAAAATAATAATAAAAAATAAAAAACTAAGAGCATTCACATCAAATGTGCTAAAATAGCTAGCCAGGTATTAAAAATTTTGACTTTTGGCACTATTAATATAGTGAGCTTTTTAGGATTTTGGGTACTAAAATAGCTCACCATTAATATAGTGGTTTTTAAGGGTTTTGGGTGCTAAAATAGAGTCAAATTTTTTAACACCTAGCTATAGTAAAGTACCAAAGAAGGCACTTTACTATAGCTAGATGGTAATTACAATAATGTTATTTAATGGTGTGTTTGTATAAGCGGGTACAAAATGGTGTTTTGAGTTTAAAATGAGTGTTTTTTTAAAAGGCTATGAAGAGTTGGTGCTGCAAAATGGAATTTTGGATTTTAAAAACACGTTTTTAGGCTCCCAAAACGCCTAACCTAACGGATCCTAAATGAGAGAGAGAGAGAGAGAGAAACATGAGTGGTAAAAGAATGAATAAAAAATAAATAAAGAATGAATATTTAAATGAAGTGGTAAAATAATAAAGCCTTTGAAGTTTAGTATATTGTAAAATGATATGTTAAAATAGATAAAATAATTTTTTGAGTTGTTAAAGCTAAATTTTTTAGAATGTTTGAGGTGGATGTTTTAAGTAAAAAATAGAATGGTGCTATAGTATACTTTTACTAGAGTACTCTAGCACCATGCCATTTTTTTTTTTTTTTTTTCAACATATGGCACATCTGATGTTAGTGGTCTTGTGGTGTTTGGTGTGCAAAAAAATTAGCATTTAGCACATTTAATACTAGTGCTTTTAAATAACCCATTGAAGTTTCCATATCCACCAAATGGTCCAAATCGACTAGAATTTTTAGTTCTTTCTTTTCCTTCCTTTTTTTTTTCTTAATGAATAACTTTATGCAAACCAGAAAGAAGAACCAGCTATAGTAGGGACAAGTACAATCAGCAGCAATACTGTTCAGAAGAACAGAAGAACACCAAATTAACACTATCTATAACAGATATTCAACTCACACAAACTAACAAAATCAAAGAAGAACTAGTTGCAAACAGCAAACATAAATAGTCACTAGAAAGTAAAATCTATAGTACTACATCTCCTCAATAACAGAATACATAAGATACTGTCGTGCAAGAACAGAGTAAGGAATTCTCCAAAGGTAGCAGAAGGCGCAACACAAAATTGCGTTTTTCGATTATTGAAAATAAGATTGAAAAGAAGGTAGCAGAAGGCCCAATACTATTAGAATGTTTCAACTACTAAAATTTTATGTTTCTTTGGTTTAGATGGAATATTAGATAATTCATAATACAATTATACTACCTATTGCGTGAAATTCGACCAGTCTGTCCCATTAGAACACTTTCCAAATGGATTCATATGACTGCATTTGAGATGATCTACAATGCAGACATGACCTGTATGCCTATTCTTTGTAAGTACACTAATGGTACATGTGAATATATTGGATATAGCATTATATTGAATCTCTTCCTGCATAGTGCGGCAGTGAACAGTACAGCTCAAATGTAACCCTGACTGTACCTGACCTCTTGATGCAAAATTGCAAATAATGCAATTCTAGCTAGGCTTCAAAATAATAGGAATAAATAAACGAAGGCAGTTGGTCTGAGTTTGAAACAATTAGAAATCAGAGAAGTACAATTACTACAAAGGAGGTTCAAATAGTTAACAAACAGACATACTTTGTATACAATGTTATCGGGGACAATAAAAAAGTAACAATTTGATAAACAGGAAATACGCCTTACTTGTTCCTATGAGAACCATAGTATGAATACAAGAAACTTCAGCAACACTGATAAAGAGAAAACAAAAATCCTGAAAATCTCCATGCTATCCACCATTATCGGCCTTCTTCGATGGTAGCTGTTAATTCAATCGATCTTTCTGGTTTTGTATTAGAAGAAGAAGCAGTGCTAGAAAGGGATCTTCTTAGAACATAGGCTGGTTGTTTCGGATATGGGAGAGTTGCAGTTTCACTACCAAGCAAGAAAACTACATTCGACATTGTGGGACGATCACTTGGATCTTCTTGTACACATAAAAGCCCAACGTTCAAACACCTCAAAAATTCCTCTGCATTATAAGTTTCACGTAATGTTTGGTCCATTAAATCTAAAGCCTTGCCTTCTTTCCACAATTTCCATGCCTAAGACAATTTGAAATTGAAATTGGCATTAAATAGAGTTCAGGACAAACAACTATATGTAATTGATGCAACATTTTTTTTTTTTTTTGGTTTACTTATGCTACTTACATAACCTAAAAGACTCAAAGCATGTTCTGATTGGTGAAATCCTGTGTTCCTTTTTCCACTGATAACCTCAAGTACAACTACTCCAAAGCTGAAGACATCAGACTTGACCGAGAAAAACCCATCCAATGCGTATTCTGGAGACATGTAGCCGCTGCATAACAAAAATTATTTAAATTTTCAGTGAATTAGGGAGCAGAGATGGGAGAACTGAAAACTATTAACGTCTAAAACAATGACTTGCATCAAACTTACTAAGTACCAACTACTCTGGTTGTTGTTGCCTCAGTTTGTTTGCCTCCAAATATCCTTGCCAAGCCGAAGTCTGAAATCTTGGGTTTCATCTCCTCGTCAAGTAGAACATTACTTGTCTTCAAATCTCTATGAATGACCCTCAACCTAGAATCTTGGTGAAGATACAGCAGCCCTCGAGCGATTCCCAAAATGATGTCAAAGCGTATCTTCCAGTTCAGTAACACACATAGAGTTCGATCTTGCATGCCATTTCCATTTCAGCACATGTATTAGTAATCTGCTTAAGCTTAGATATGATATGCAGTACAAATATTTTAAACAGCAGGTTTAGAGTCTAACCAAATAAAAAGGAGTCTAAGCCTTTGTTTGGCATGTATTCATATAGTAACATTTTTTCATCTCCTTCAATGCAATAGCCCAAGAGTCTAACAAGATTCCGATGCTGAAGTTTAGCGATTAAAACAACCTCATTCTTAAATTCCTCCAAGCCTTGTCCAGAACCACTTGAGAGCCTCTTTATAGCAATTTCTTGTCCACCTAGAAAGGAACCCTGAGAAAAACTCCCATAAGCACCGTCCATTAATTAGAAACTAAGTTTTAAAATTAACTATAATGAATTCCAAAAAGGATAAATTACCTTGTAAACAGGCCCAAACCCCCCTTGTCCAAGCTTTTTTGTTTCTGAAAAGTAGTCTGTAGCAGCTAGTATGCTTTTTAAATCGAAAAATGGTACATCTATGCCTTTTTTATCCTCTTCTGTAAATTGGCCTGAATCCATCAAGTCTTTGACACGTCGCTCGCTGTCATACAGGCGAAATGCTGTGTTTTCCCGATTTCTTTCCCTATTAACTGGTTCGAAAAGATTGAGTATAATTTCAGTCTCTTGTTAATTGTAAGGAAGAAACCAAATTATTTTCATTTTGACACGATAAGAAATGGTTTTTTTCACACTGGTTACCTTGTCCTTCGGCCAGTTTTCTTCTTATCAAATAATATATGTAACAGCACGCAATAACCACCAAAGTTGCAATAATCATCAAAGTTGCAATAATCATCAAGAAAATTGGACCAAATTGCTTCTTCTCGTAGGAAGATCCTTCAGGATTCGGGTGAGCAACTTCAAAAATGGAAGAGAACAATAAGTAATAAGATGAGTAGCTACATTATATATAGGGAAAATATTATTACACACATTCTCATATACACACTTGAAATACACTAAAATCATGACTTGAAATCATGATTTTTAACTTAGAAATCATAACTTGAGGTCACGATTTCAATACATTTCGAGTGTGTGTAAGAATGTGTGTAATAGGGTATTTATAATAAACACGGCTAGTATGCATATAAATATAGGAATGGCAATGAGCTGGCAGCCACTGCTGTTGCAGGTACTACATAAAAACTAAAAATAAAAATAAAAACAGGTTTAGTTTGTTTTTAACACGGGAGTAAATGTTCTGTTGTTCGATGTGTCAGAATTTCCTTCTGGAGTTAAACTGACACTATGTGTCAGAACCATCATAATATGTCAAGGCATTGTGTTATTCTGAATTAAAATTAAGTTTCACTACTGAAACACAGCACTTGGCCAATCATGTTGCATATGGAAATCGACACTAAAAGTCATATACAGTGCATAAAATTCATAATTTTGCGGGGTTAGAAGAGAAGATTGGAAGGTAACCTTACTGCTAATTATTATTATAATTTTTTTTTTTTTTTTTGGTAAGGCTGATATCCAAATTCACACCCTTGACCTATCATGTCACTTTTAGTGGTAGAAAGCACTTGCTGTGTTGGAAAAAGTTTAGCAATTAAAGATTAAAATTGATCAGTTAACCCCAAAACCTGCAAATCTGCTACATATATAGATTCTATTATAAACAACAAGAAGAAGCGAAATTAAGTACCTATATCAGAAGAACCCACACGGACATAGAGGGCTCGGGCCTCACTGCCTCCATCTTTGGACTCCTGAATATTGTTGAGCTCCTCTGACCAAATCCAGCATGTGGCTGTAGTTTCATATGAATAAGCCTTTGTATGGCTCATTTCTGTTCTTTCAAATGAATAAGCCTGGCATTCACATCTGTCAAGGCATTCCTCTTTGCATTTATCTGCACTCTCTATGTCAGTTCTGTAGCCACCAGGGGCTTCCACTCCCACTATCTTCAACAAAATGAAGTGATCACCCTTGCCGCATATGTTGGAGTTTCTAGTGCACCCCTCTGAATAAAGTCCAGAATTCCAATTATTTAGCTCCTTGGGTTCAAACCCATCTAAACACTTACACATACGAGTTTCCTCAATATTGCAGCTGCCAAAGTTACCACAAGCATTAAACAGGCTGCAATTATCTCTTGGTTCCATACAGGTCAAATTCCATGAGGCAGAGGCTGTGTCATTATCCCTAGTAAAAAACTTTATATGACCATCAAGATCCATTACCAGTCTCATACCGTAATAATCAACCTTTCCATGGGTGTCAAAAGTCATATTCTGATATGTCGGTCTTCTAGTACCTGATGTATAATTAGATAGCAAGGAGGATATAGCAGGGCAAATGACATGAGAGTTATTACCATAAATATTGTTTTCAGAGTGAAAAAACTTTCCTGATAATCCACTTTTCCAATGAGGACTTGCTCTATTCTCGATAATGTACTGGTTTCTTCGATCTTGGTCTTGCAGGAAAGTGAAGTTACCTGGCGCAGGGTCAGCTTGACTTTTCCATGAAGTTAAACTCATCTTTGCGGTCATCTTCATTCCAGGAAGAAACGTATCAGTTGGATTATCAAAGCTTTGCCAGATAATTCTTTCTAAGCCAGCTTGGCCTTCTATAAGAACTAAGTTCCCAGAATCCAAGAGCTTCACTGTCCTATTAAAAGAAATTGATCCGCCTCTATTAGCTGACCACAATTTATTATTATCCTCCTGTACCTGTAAGTCACCATCTTCTGCAATAGTAAAAGCCCCAGTGGTTTTGGACGCTGAATTGTTGCGGTTGGCAATCCATACTATCACCCTTGGACTTGACTTGTAATACCATATCCCTACGTATCTTCCATGCTTAGAGCTTCCATTAGGGGTAAAAAAACCAAGCTCAAATCTTTTATGGTCTGATACAAGAGGTTCTCCCCCGCTGTCATGAATTGGGTTGTCCAATGTTATGGTATCTCTAGCAGAGCAAATTGAGAAGGAAGTAAAAAACAAGATTGTGTATATGGTGCAGAGGGTATAAGCCATTTTTGTTTTGGATTTGCTTATTGAGGTTTCTTTTATGAGAGAATGTAGAAAGTTATTCGCTTTGTTAAGGACTTTTAGTTTCCCTTCACTATGTGATGTACTGATGTTCACGGGGTCTTCTGCTAAAATCCAAGTCTTCGATTTTGTTTCCGTCTCCCAAAAGTCTACGCGCCTAGAACTTGACTGGGTCAGTAAGTAACAATGTTAGGTTCAGTTTGCATGAGACAGGTGAAACTGGTTAGCTTGATTAATTCTACGAACTGTTGTCATGGTAATGAGGAAACCTTGATTTTAATGATTGACATAAACGATACTATTTATGTAACCACGTCAATTTATCATTTGGAGGTGTAATATCAATAGGAGATAGATGATAATATGATAATCACACTCCACTTAGAGAACCCCATGCATTGCACAAAATTTTGCACATATATATTAGCCGGCTACGGCAATTATTTACATTCACAATAAATTTGATAATATTTTTTATAATAATTGAGTTGGCAAATTTATATTAGTTCTCGTTCTCAATCGGGTCCATCATTTACATTATTTTTTTTTACTTACTACTAATAATCTACCACATCAGTAAGTGTCAAATTTTTGTGTCTATAAACTTTCTCATAGCAATTATCTACTTATTATATGACAAATGAAAATCATAAATATTTAATTTCATTTTTATTTTTTCTACTTTGTTTTTACTAGGTATTACGTTTTAGATTAACAAATTCCATAACAATGTAATAATCATCAAGTTTATAATGTGTTGATCAATTATTAAGATCAAAGTGTGAAGATATAGCTCAAAGAAGACATTCTATTTGAATTTAAACTGTCTTATTTGATCAAATAGCAAACTTTGACAGAATTACAATTTCTTTTCAATTGATCAAAAGAGGATTTTTTTTATTTTTTTCCGATTGTAATTCGATCAATCAAAAATTATGAAAACAGAATCTTGCATGTTTTAATTAAAAGCAACTTCCTTGGTTTTCGTACCCTACTTGCATAACACATGAAAGGCTTATTTAGAAATTCAACTTCACAAGGTTTAGATAGATTGTAATTGTGCACCATACACAGATATAATCTAAACCCAATATATTCGATCTGTGAGTTCAAAAAATCAATATTCATATCAAGTTTAGGTTAATATTTAGCTATTTCAGAAGAGAGAATTTGAGTTTATATAACACACTCAATTTGGTTATACATTTGAATGTGTCTAACAATTATTTGAGTAATTGATTATTACAAATTCTATCTCTTAGGGCTTTAATCTCATTTAAATTTTGGTTTGTTATAAATTTTTTAATACATTTTCTTTGTTTTGGTTTTGAATCATGTTTTTGTTGGGTTTTGAGTAGAAAAATTATATATTTTATTCATTTTCCTTGATTTATAAATTTTTAAATAAGTAATATGGTTTTTGGATATAGGATGAGAATGTTTGGATTTTAAGAAAGTTTGTTTTGGTGAATAATTGTCAATTTCTAATGTACTTTGATGATACACAAAATTTTGAAAGTAAATGTTGTTTACAAATGAATACCTCTCTACCTTATCTTTTTTGAGATTTTTTTTTCATCTTGATAATATAGAAATTGTTTTAAATATAATGTGAGTATACATACATATATATATATATATATATTAACTTTAAGAAAAAGATTAACTACTAATTAGGCATTAATCCTAAATCAAACAGGCAACTTGAAGCTAATCAAAATATATTAGATTGAGTAGTTGATTTTCTCCACAAAAAAAAAAAAAAAAAAAAAAAAAAAAAAAAAAAAAGTAGTTGATGAACTTGGTGCATGATATTAAACTAAACAAGCATGAATCACTATTAACTAGAGTCAATCCCAATTACCATTGAACTAAATTTCTTGTGGAATGATCTTAGTTCAAAATAAAAAGAAGGGTAAAATATCATTTTCGTCCCTAAACTTTTATAGAAGTTTTTTTCTCATCCCTAAACTTTTAAAAGTTTGTTTTTCGTTCCTAAACTTTACAAAACATTTTACCTTTCATCCTTCCATCCATGAAAGTTAATTTATGTCCTATGTGGCATAACAAAATGATGACGTGGTATCTGACTTGGACCAAATGATTTTATTTATAAAATTATAGACATATGGCAAAGAGTTATTGGCACACATGGATTAAATATTTTGTGATATGGCATACTTTCAAACTGATGAGGCATTTTAAAAGAATAAAAAAATAAATTCCAACTTGTATTTATGTTAAGAATTTATTAGGATTTAAAATAACAACTTAAAACACCAAAACATTTAAATAAAAAATAAAATAAAATAAACCAGTTCAAGCTGTCCATCTCTAATGACGTTCAACCAAAACTTCCCAGATCTTTCATTCATTTTTTTATGTTTTGATGGTTTTTTTGTAGGGTTTTTTTTTTTTTTTTTTTGATATGATTAAGTTTTGGATCTTAGGGTGTTATATAATGTGACGCGTGAATAGAGGAAGGTTTTTTTTTTTTTTCCTTACTTCTATTTTTTTTTAGAAAATACCAGATCCTCTTGTAGCGTGGACTGGTGTGCAAGTGAGGGCAGAATTTTTATGGACAAGGATGAAAGTCTTTGTAATTCGTAAAGGCCACTATTTATTGGTTGCTAAGAAACCCACTACTTTATTGTCATTGTCATCATCTCCTTCTTTTTCTCGTGCTCTCCTTCTTGTTTCTCTAGTGCTTGTCATCATTGCAAAATAGGATAAACATTTGGATGGATTGAAATGAAACTGATGACGACATGTAGGTGGGTGGTGGTTACTGGAGAATAGAGCTTGAATTGGTGCTAAAGCGAGAGATTGGGGGAGATGAATAGTCGGCTTAAATTAGGGATTTTGATATTTTTGGTGTTTTGAATTTTTATTTTAAATTTTGATAAATTCTTACATTAAAATCTGACCTATTATATTTTTTATTTTATTTTAATCCATGTGTGTCAATAAATCTTTGTTATGTGTCCATAATTTTATAAATAAAATAATTTGGTCCAAGTCAGATATCACATCATCACTCTGTTGGGCCACATAGGACATAAACTAACAAACATAAACGGAAGGAGGAAAAGTAAAACATTTTGTAAAGTTTAGGAACAAAAAATAAACTTTTGAAAGTTCAAAGACAAAAAAAAAAAAAAAAAAAAAAAAAAAAAAAAAAAAAAACTTTTCTAAAAGTTTAAAGACGAATATTTTTACCCTAAAAAAAATAATAATAAATCCTTTCAATTTATGTTCGTCCTGAATTGAATGATACATAAAACAAGATTATATATATATATATATATATATATATAAAATTAAAAAAAAAAACCAAACAAACAAATAATAATATCTCTTGAAGAAGACCATATATATATATATATATATATTGGAAGCACTTTCTTTCTTTCTTTCTTTCTTTCTTTCTTTTTTTTTAGAATGGAAGTAAAAAGCACTTCTTTTGTTTTTTTCCTTTTTGAGAAGACAAAGACTGCGTTTGGATTCGGTTGATAAGTCTGCGTTTGCGTTTTGTTTGCTTTTCTTTCTTTTTTTTTTTTTTTTTCATGCATTTTTTCAGATTGCGGTTACTGTTCATGTACTGTTCAATGAACAGTAGTTGCAAACTTTGACTTTTCAAACTTTTTTAGACCAATAAGTGCACATCGTGTACTGTTTATGGATCCATAAATTTCACTTTTCAACAACTTTTTTATTACAAATGAGTCCCACGGTACTATTTATACATTTAAAAATTATTTTGCTACAGTGTTTTTCAATTTTCAGTTTCAGTTTTCAATTTTCAACTGTATCCAAACGGAGCACTTTTATAGCATGCAAGTAGCTGGCAACACGCAATGGTGACCAGTCAAAGCTCAAAGGTCTTCCCTAGTCGTCGAAGTTATTTTTACGCTGGTCCAGTGGTCCTAGCTGCTACAGTCAAAAAAAAAAAAAAAAGTAGTTAGGATATCAGCCACTCACATTTTCCACATGCCTATGTACGATGATGATGATGATGATGATTGATGAATATGGTTGACTACTACGCGTCCTCTAATATTTTAATCTGAAATTTGCATGTTGTAATTCACTATCACAAGATTTTCCGGTGGAAATATTATCAGGCTTAAGAGGCATATATAATCATATATTTATCTATGCGAACAGAGGAATTAATATCCCACAAGCAGACCACGGTGTGACATGGATAAGAAGACTTGCACAATTTCATGAATTGTAATTATCAAAAGCTGATGAAGTCATAATTGATGGATGTCGTACTAGATAAATAAATAAATAAAGGAAATATCACTATTGTTAATTGTTAATAACAACACCCACACTGGCTATCTAAACGTTAGCCAAAATACCATTTAGCTACAAATATATGCCTTCCCCAAAATCAAGAACTACCGTACTCATCCTCTTATTTTACTGATCCTACTATCCCTTAAGCTATTGAACTATTAGTTGGTTTAGTTGTGGGTTTAGGTGTTGATTTGTAGGTTTGATTTGGGTTGATTTGTGGGTTTAATTTGGGTGAGCCTATGTTTATTGTTGAGCAAAAAGAGGAAAACTATTAAAATAAATAAATAAATAAATAAAAAAAGAGATATGGATAGGAATAATAATAAAAATGAATATTTAAATACACAATCAAATGTGTATGTTTTGAAAAGTGAATGGTTAAAATAGAAAAATATTTAAATACAAAAACATCCTTTGAGGTTTGGGTCAGTTGTGAAAATACCTTATAGGATTTCAGTTTTTCCATATATATTCCATATCAGCTAAATTGACTCCTATAATTAACTTTTGTTAGCTATTTTTTATGTTGTGACCATCACCTAATCAGTGGTGCAAATTAGTTGGTGATTCTTCTCAATGTGGCCATGTGATCTTTAGGTGATTTTTTTCATCCATAAGAGCTAGGTGAAGTTAGTTCCAATGTTCAATTTGGGGAGTATGAAAACCTCATAAAGTTATGAGAAAGAATTAAACCATAAAGATTGTTTTGTGCAATTGGTCATTACAAAAAGTAGGTAATTATCTTAAAATAGAAAATAAATTTTAGGAAAGATAATGTGAATGCTCTTACTTATTACTTAGGGTTTAGAGAATTCGATGTTGTATATATTACATCTTCTAAATTTAAAGTTTTTTTTTATCTTAATGTTAAAGAAAAAAAAATTGAATTTCGTCCCTCATGTTATATATATTATCCTACTAGCCACATTAGCATTTTTTATTAATTCGTCTATTGCTTTTTTAATATTACTTGCTCTGTTATCCTTTTATTTCCTTTTTCCTGATTTCCATTACACTCTGTCTGTCTCTCTCTCTCCAAAGACAAATTGAATTAGCCCTTTATTCATTAGTTTGAATCTATTTTAAAATGCTATTGATTAGTTTATCGCTGATCAAATTGAGCCCTCCATGCTACCATGAAATCGTCAATTGGGCGAACAATTCGGGAGGGAATTAGAATTAGCGGGACCTCTATACAATGTTGTTTTTGAGGAAAGCTTTCGCAAATGTCGATATGTCCGAGTGGTTAAGGAGACAGACTTGAAATCTGTTGGGCTTCGCCCGCGCAGGTTCGAACCCTGCTGTCGACGTTTTTGTAAAAGCCTTTATTATTTTGGGAAATGGCGAAATGGCTAATGTAATCACAGATATAATAGCTTCTCTCCTCTCTAGTCTTACTTTTTGAGATTTTGCTTTTACATGTACACAAAGCACTTTGACCCATAATCCTGCAGTTTGGGTCCATCCCCATATCTTCGACTCCCCATTCTGAGATTTCTAGTTCAAGTTAAGATGGGCTGGTCCCTTTGGGTTTTCTCGCTCTGTCAAGTTTAATAATCGTTTATTTATTCAGGCGACAAATAAAAGTGGACTACTTGCACCTTGGGCCTCAAAACCCTTCGCGTCCAGACCCATTTGTATCACCCTAAACTTTGTGGTCATTATATGCATCTGCCCTTTTTGTATTTCTTCGAGAGTTCGGGATTTTAATCATATTACATCACTTAACCATTGAGCTACTATGGTATCTGTGGACCTCAAAAAACTTAGGCCTTCTCTGTTGGCTGAAGATATCTTAGTCACGCTTAAACCCAAAAAAGTTGAGCACATGTAAGTTCCAGACTTTCCGGTTCAGCCTACCAATTTACATTTTTTCTCCACAAAAAAAAAACACACACACACACACAGGGCAAATTTATATTTATAGATATAACAATTGTATAACTAACGGTATATCTGTAATGATTTTTCTTTGTTATCAAGCTAAGTTACCAATTAATTTTTTGTATAGGCCAAGTTCAAATCTCGAATTTTTTATTCAACAACAAGAAATTTTATCAACTAAACCAACCAAAACCCAATTAGGTAAATTATAGTTAGCTTAGACTCAAGTTCAAGGCCAAATGGGTTAAATTGTGAATACCCTTTTCTTACACATTTAAAGTGGTACCAAATGAATATCTTAACCATCAAATAACTCTTAAAAATTTCGACTTCACTTAATAAATCCAACCCTCTAAAATGAACTAAATACCACCAAAACAAAACCACCTTAATAACCAAAATACCCAGCATTTAAAAACATATTAGATACAATCTATGAAAAGTTTCCTTAAACGTCACCAATTCATTCATGCATCTCTTAAGGGTAAATGTGCCACTCAAACAACATGTTGAACAACAGCAATGTTGTCCAGACTTCACAGGTCACTACCAAATACCAATTGTCAATTGTCAACACATTTTCTAGCCACTTGTGAGTTGTGACACTTTCATTTGTTAACACATTATTTGATAATTGGTGTCAATTATTGTCGTCATTTATCATCATTTGTTTCTCTCAACATTTATTTCATGTGTTTCAATATGATCACATTCTACAATCTTATATTTCAAATGTAAGTTTTCACCTTAAATTTGAAGGGATGTTAGAGATATTATGGCTCAAACTCTTTATAAATCAATATATTTGTAAAGCAAGCAAAGTAATCTTAATTTTACTTGTAGTGCAAGTAATACAACTCTAGAGCTAATCTTTAATTAAATATTTTTAAAAATTGCTATTATATATATATATATATATTAGCATCCTAAATTAGCTTTTCTTTAAGAAAATATTATAAAGTGAAGACCCCTTGTGAATGCAGGTCATCAAGAACAACTACATTAATTTTGCTTATGCATTCTATTTCTTCCTTTGTTAAATGAAAAGCTTGGTCCAAATTATTAATAATAGTAATGATGATGTTGATGAATGTAGTGTTCTTTTTTCTTTTTTCTTTTTTTTTTTTGAATGAAAAAAAAAATTGAAGAAAAATTTCAAATCAAAACAAAGCTTATTATACTTCTCGATTTTGATAAATTTTCACTAATTTTAATCAATTTTTAAATTTATTAGTTTTTAGCTAAGATCATGCTGATATAAGGTAGTAAGTTACAATTACATGATCAAATGGTTATGTACGATTTTATATATATACTATTGTGAAGCTAAGAGATGTATTAATTGATCAATTCCATTAGTCTTTATTCCTTGTTGTGCATAATTAGGATTTTTTTTTTTTTTTAAAGTAAAAATTAGGTAAGTAAACGTAACATGTTCGTGTTCATGAGTAAAGCATGTCCAGTAATAAAATAAATAAAAAATGTGTCGTGTACATGTAAATATATTACGGAAACAAAATGCGGGGCCCAATGTAGGCGCGTCATACATAAATCAGGAGGAGTCCACGTGGCCTTACTCAGCTCCACATAACCAAACGAAATCAAATCAGACCAGCTCAGCGAATCGGAATCTCAGCGCTATGCTATGCCACGTGGATGAAACGTCATCACCGAAGAGGAAGCAAGAGCCGAAGCAGTGGGCCAATGGGGTGTGTACATAAGATCACGGACAATCTTGTTCCCTCATCGAATCAACACCTGGCAATACCGGACACCACAACCTAGCTATTGTCCCGAACCATAGTACCTAGCTGTGGAGCATTCCCATTCAACTTCAAATTACAATTCTAGCCTCGAATCATTTCCATTGCTTTCCATATAAATCGGTTTGCTCTTTTTGGGTTATTGTTATTTTATTATTATTTTTTTTTAGAGTGGGTTATTGTTATTTTAAACATTCAAAGCAGTCACAAAAATAATAATAATAATAATAAATTCATTAGAATAGTTTTGATAATTTTACACGCTAAATTTTAAATGAATTCAAGATACATTCGCAATGTCATTTTGATCAATTCTTTTTTTTTTTTTTTTGGCATTTTGATCAATTCTATTTTTATTTATAAGAGCTTTATCTTGTATTTCATGCATAATTTAGTGACCATGTAATCTGCTTGAATCACTAAAACACCCCATTAATTCTACGAAATTATATACTGTGTTTGAAAATTAAAACAGCAAAACTATTTTCTTTATTAAAAAAAAAAAAAAACAAAGAGAGAGAAAGAGAAGAGAATAGCAAAACACCGAAACCATAAGGTTTGAGTCAAGCGGAATAAGTACCTAATCAACACATATGAATGATAAGATTCAAAATTATATTGAGTAAATGAAAGATATCTTCTTCTTTTTTCTTATTTCTTTTTTGATTTCTCACAGTGTTTTCTCAAAACTTTCAACTAAAGACTAATTACTGTTCGCAATAGGTGGGCCTATAGCGGGGTAAATCGCTGGCCCAGAGAGTTTTTTCAAGGTTCTGGTGCCCGGATTTGAACTAGGGAGCTCCTAGTCAAACCTAAGACAGCCACTTTGAGACCAAATGCCCAATCACTTGGCCAATCCCACAGGGTTAGTAAATGAAAGATATCACTCTTGTATTATACTCACAAAACATATATAGAGTTACCATGTTTTTATTCTGTAACATTTACCTTCTATGTGTTTTGAAGCCTAAACTATTCTCGCTAATATTAAAGGAATTTAATCATGTGGAAATTGCCAACAATACTTGTTTAAATAAAAAGAATTTTACCTTAAAAGCTTCTGTTTCATAAATATACATAAATCCAAATGAGGATTGAAACAAGAATTTAGAGAGAGAGAGAGAGAGAGAAATGTGAGAGTAGAATGTTCTTTTTCTCTCTGTTTTAAAAATATAATTTCAAAAGAAAGTGTATATGAAGTGTGTAAAAAAAATTTCCTTAAAAGAAAACTAGAAGAAAATATGCATGTATGGCAAACCACAAGGAGGTAAATATAACACAAACATAATAAGGGAGTAACTCATAGTTAGTTTTTACGCGTAACATTAACATACGCGTAGAATACTCGTACGTCCATAAGTTATAAATAAACTCGCGTTTCTAGTTCACTTTCCAAATGTACAAAGGTAATCACATTTAAAAAAATAAAAAATAAAATAAAAATTGAAAGTATAGTTTATGTTGGTTACACCTACATTATAATCGATCAATTAAAAATGCATTTGAAGGGTAAAAAACTGTTGTTGTAAATAAGAGATAACTCACTTTACAAAGCTTAAAATATAACAATTCAAGAAGATAAAGTGATTAGCTTTAACTCACTAGAGGCCTATAGTAGTAGTCAAAAACTGCCAACCTCATGCTACCGGCTGTCTTTCTCCCAATTTAATATATCTTTCTCTTTTATACTTCCTCCATAAATCTCTCTTATATTATTTTTCACCCTTAAACCTCTTTTATCTTCATCAAAATATCAATATGGGATGAATAGTAAAAGAATATTTTTTTTTTTAAAGTAAAATTAATATATTCAAGAGACAAGCAGTAAGTAGGATCAACTAAAATAGACAAGTAACAAAGAAGTGAACAAGTTTATTATATTATTTTTATTTAGTTAAAATTGTTTATTTTGGATTTATGAATAAGTAGAACATAATTTGATTATCATCTTCCAGACAAACATTAGTATTATTGTTGATTTAATCATGATTATTGAAATAATTTTTTTTATTAGATAGATTATTTCACAATAAATTGTTGAGAATTTTCTATATGACTGTAATATGATTAATGTTTTCGTATTTTTATTGCTAAACTAAAAAATATAAATGTATTATACTCGTACTATACACGAACAATTCTTTTTTCTTTTCTGTATTTTTCTACCGAATTTTTGAAACTTAATGATATATATCACATGATATGTCACATTTCTTAGATGCACTGGAAAAAGAAAACAAAGTACAAATGAATCCTCTCGCTCTCTCAAGGGAAGAACAAGAGGAACTAGTACGGAGTAATAAAAAAGTTAAAGATGTTAGGCATGTAGACTACAATGAAGGGCAAGGCTCTGGTTCTTCATCTCTGAATCAAGGCCAAGGCATATGGAATGAGTTAGGGTCTTTCAAGGAGAGGCTTACTAGGGATATACCAGGTGCATATACTTAAGCTTTTAGCTTCAAAGACACCAAGGAGGATGATGAAGAGTCTAATGAGGAGGTGGAAAATCTTCGTGAAGGGCTTGTTGCGGTTAGAGTTTCCAGAGGGTTTAAGAAGCAATTTCGAACCCCATGGACAAGAGCTCTCATAGTGAAGGTCTATGGCAAGTCGGTGACTTTAAGCTTTCTGCATAATAGACTCCTGTCCATGTGGAAACCTGCTGGGAGGTTGGATTGTGTTGATTTGGGGCATGGGTTTTTCCTGACTCAGTTTTACTTGAGGGATGACTATGAAGCTACACTGAAGAAAGGACCTTGGTTCATTGGAGAGCACTTTCTCTCCATTAGACCATGGGAGCCAAACTTCCATTCCGCGTCAGCAAATGTTACATCGGTGGCTGTATGGATTAGGTTCAATAAGTTATCGATAGAATACTATAACTCCGAAGCTTTATTGCAAATAGGTAAAGCTATTGGGAATGTTTTAAGGGTTGATACCCACATTGCAAATGAAGTAAGAGGCATGTTCGCAAGGTTGTGTGTTCAGGTTGATGTGAATAAGCCATTGGTGATAGCAGTCTTGATTGGTAAATTTGAACAACCAGTATGTTATGAGGGAATACAAAAATTATGTTTTTCTTACGACAGAATGGGTCATCGGAAGGAAGGATGTCCATTCTTAGTTAGGCCAGATCCAGTGCGGAGAGAGGTGAATGTGGTGAACGGAAGGGATGTTGGAGCCCGATCACCTCGGTCATGTGAAGAGCATGCAACTGCCAGGACTGATGCAAGTGAGGGGCCTAGCAGCGTCATGCATGGTAGTGCGCATGAAAAGGCTCAGGAAGGGCTGTATGGTCCTTGGATTGTTGTGACACGTAAGAGGAATGTGACAAAAAATCAAAAGAGTGGAGGGGCCCTCACTGTATTAGACAACGGTTGGCTAAGAGAGGAGCAAAGGAAGACAAAAAATGAGGCAAAACTTAAGCTTGCTGTTGGGAAACAAAACTTAGCTGATGGGCCAAGTAGGGAGGCTAAGAGGAAAAGCACATCCCCTAAAAGTAATATGGAGGCCCAAATAGAGAGCTCTATTCAAAGTATGAGGCAGGTTAGCTCTTAACAGGCCCAAGGTGCATCATCTAGGAACCATGCAACCACAAAGATAATGCAAGTGGACCCACGGGCTAATAGAGAAGAAAGTAAAAGCCAACACAAAAATAGTGCCTTAGTCAAGGGTAAAAAGGCAATTGCACGTGCAAGGGTCTTTTCTTCATTATCTCAAAATCATTCTAACACCCAGAACCTTCACTCCTTGCATATTCAACCAAGTAGAGTCCAACCAAGCTATGTTCAGCCAAACCGAGATGAAGAATCAAAGCAAGGAGGTGAAGGAAGCTCAAACCTGAGAGCTCTTGCTGAATTTCAATTCTTAAGTGTGTCCTAGGCAGAAATGGGCTATAAACATGGAAGGGATCGTAGTGGAGATACTAGACATTGTGCTAGCGGAGGTTCGTGCGAACCCAACTCATGTGATGGGTTGGTTCAACAAAAAGCTTTGGAAGGCGTGGAAAAATATATTTATGTTGATAGAGAGGAGTGCAAGGGAGGGAGGATTGGATTTATTGGATCCAAAGTGGACAGAGGCGAGGAATCCGTGGTGGGAGTTTCTAGCGAACACACCATCACCGAAGGAGGAGTGTCAACTTGTTTAGGAAACACAACCTCAAATCTCGCCTATGCCAGTACTATGTGAAGTGAACCCAATGGAGAGTCTATCAGAACGACGCATGTTGGAAGAGCAACCAATTTCAACTTTTCTCATGGGGAACAAGCATGTTATGAAGCTGATATAGGTCTTCCATCCAACTGTGGTGTTTAGTCTTCATGGGTCATCCTAGGAAATGGATATGGGAGTGTTGCAACACAACACAACGATGTGTCCAGGAAAGGGACAGATGAAGGAGATGCTGAAGCGAATTGGATGGAATTTGAGGGAGAAGGCGAAATCCCTGGCGCCCTTTGATGAATTTCCCACTCCTCAACACTGTTTCCTAATGAATATCATAATATGGAATTGCAGGGGCGTTCTGAAGCCCTCATTTTGGAGTCATGTTAGGGAGTTGGTTCGTAACCATGATCCGGCGACTTTAGTGTTGATGGAAACCAAAATTGGGGGTGATAAAGCCAGAGAGATGTCAGGCAGGCTTCCTTTTGATGAGGCAGCTCATACAAATACCATTGGTTATGTCGATGGTCTTTGGATGCTGTGGAAGTATGACAGGGTGGAGGTTTCTACTTTATCTAGTACTGAGCAGGAAATCCATGCCGTTGTTAAGGTAATGAATTCTAACTCTAGTTGGTTATTTACTGCAGTTTATGCTAGCCCTAGGACTATCGAAAGGCACATATTGTGGGAAAATTTAAATAAAGTTGTGGTGCTTCATAATATGCCTTGAGTAGTAGCGAGTGATTTCAATGAGCCTCTTTTAGATGAGGATAAATATGGGGGTAGGGAAGTCAGTGCAAATAGATCCTTATTATTTAAAGAATGTCTAGATAATTGTGGCATGATTGATATTGGTTTTTCTAGTCCTCGCTTTACTTAGACTAACAAAAGGGAATTACAAGCTCTTATTCAAGAAATGATAGACAGGTTTTTTATAAATGCAAGTTGGTGCCTTTTATACCCAGATGCTAAGGTAGTTCATCTGACAAGATGCCATTCAGATCATTGCCAGGTAATGCTTGATATGCTCCCAAAGGGGCACATAGGGAGAAAGAGACTTTTCAAGTTTCAAACTTGCTAGCTGACAGATCCTACTTTCCCTAAGGTTGTGTCGCAAGCGTGGAGAATGCCTATTGATCTTGAGGAGGCCATAGATAACTTTACAAAGGAGGCTTCGGCTTGGAATAAGATACATTTTGGAAATATCTTCTCTAAGAAAAAGAATATAAAGGCTAGACTGAACGGCATACAAAGGGTAGTTTGTGTCAAGCCCTCAATGTTCCTACTCAATCTTGAAAAACAATTGCTATAGGAGCTTGATACGATTCTGAGGCAAGAAGAGGAATTTTGGGCATTAAAATCCCAGGTTAATTGGCTGATTCAAGGTGACCGCAATACTGCCTTCTACCATGTCTCCACTCTAGTTAGAAGAAAATGGAATAAGATTTCAACAATCAAAGATGCAATGGGGGAGTGGTTGTATGAAGAAAATACAATCAAGGAGTTTAGTTTAAATAATAATAATAATAAATCCTTCCAATTTATGTTTGTCCTAAATTGATAGATACAGAAGAAAACAAGATTAAAAAACAAGAAGTTAGCTGTCTTTGAAGTTAATTAGCTAAGCAAAATGGATTAGAAACCAAATAAGGGTAGTATCTCCTAAAGAGGTCCATAATTTTGGGGTCACGACTAAGTTTATACAACCTTTCTACCTAGTGCCTCTAGATCATATCCGTCAATTTCTTTGTGGCAAGACAGGTTATTGGAGGATGAAATGAGAAGCATTAGTGGGGGTGTGACAGAGGAAGAGATAAAAGCAAGCTTGTGGTCACTAAAAGCTTACAAAGCTCTAGGTCCAAATGGATTGCACGCCGATTTCTTTCAAAGATTTTGGTTGGTTGTTGGTAACACAGTAATGGAAGAGCTGAAGAGGGTCCTTGCAGAAAGGAAGGTTCCAAGCTATTTGAATAAGACTCATATTGCTCTTATTCCTAAGATCCAAGGCCTTGAGACTTTGGGTAACTATAGGCCTATAAGCTTATGCAACATAGTCTACAAGATTATCATGAAGATCATAGTCAATAGATTGAGACCATATTTGGATAAGCTCATATCTCCGCACCAGGTAGCCTTTGTTCCAGGAAGGAAGGGGATATATAATGCAATTATAGCCCAAGAAGTCATTCACTCTATTAGCAAGAAAAGAAGAAGAGTTAGGGTATATGGCTTTGAAGATTGATTTGAAGAAAGCTTATGACAAGCTTGAATGGAGTTTCATCAAGGATATGCTTATTAGAATCAATATTTTGGTGGATCTTAGTGAAATTATTATGAGTTGTATTTTGATAGTCACAACATCTATTCTGGTTAATGGAGATGCCTTAGAGCCGATATACCCCTCGGGGGGAATAAGGCAAGGAGATCCGTTATATCCATACTTGTTCGTATGGACTATCTTGGGCAGCTTATTGAGGAGAAATGTATGAGGAAGGTATGGCAGCCAGTTAAGGCCTCTTAAAGCAGACCAGCCTTCTCCCATCTTTTCTTTGCAGACGATCTTATTCTCTTTGCCAAAGCAAATTATGTCAATTGTTCATCCATTAGGATGTGCTTGATGATTTTTGCTGTTTATCGAGCCAAACTATTAGTGAATCCAAATCAAGGGTTTACTTCTCACCAAATGTTGATAGGGATACTAGAGAATCTCTCTGTGACATACTTGGCTTTGCCTCCACTCCGAATCTTGGAAAATATATAGGGATCCCTATTAAACACTCAGGCACTTCCTCCCAAGACTATAATTACATTTTGGAAAGGGTTAAGCAAAAGCTTGAGGGTTGGAAGGGGAATTTGTTGTCTTTGGCTAGCCAAGCTGTGCTCATTCAGACTTCCTTAGCAACTATCCCATCCTATGTGATGCAATGTGTTCATCTTCCGGGGAAAATTCTTGATGGAATAGATCAGGTTAATTGGAATTTCCTTTGGGGTTCCTCGGAGACAGCCAAGAAGGTTCATTGGATTGGATGGCAAAAGGTGACGAGAGCTAAGGATGAAGGTGGTCTTAGGCTACAAACAGTAAAGGAAAGAAATATTGCCCTTCTTGCAAAGTTGAATTGGAGATTAAACACTGAAAACGAAACCCCTTGGGCTAAATCTTTAAAAGCCAAGTATTGCAATTGTAGAAGGGTAAATACTCCTAATGCTAATAGGCTTCCTTGCTCTTGTGTTTGGGCAGCCATTAAAAAAGGCAGGGAGGTCTTCACCAAAGGTAGTATATGGATGGTGGGAAGGGATAGCAAGCTAAATTTTTAGTATGGTAATTGGACAAAGTTGGGTCCTCTTCAGCAGCTCATTCAAGGCCCCCTACCTAGAGAAGCTCCTAGTTGGGAAGTGAAGGATGTAATACTTGACACAGGATGGGAATGGGACCGTATGTCATTGGTTTTTCGACCAAAAATTAAATTGATACTCCAAGCAACCCTGATGCCCTTAATAGGAAGGGGAAGTAATAAGCTTACATGGATGAATAATCCTAGAGGGGACTTTGACTTAAAGAGTGCTTATAAACTTGCCATGGGGATTGATACGAATGTAGTTTTCTCTGCTAGCTGGATTTGGAAGTTGATGACATTGCCACATATTAAAAACTTTCTTATGACAATGTGCTCATGAGAGCATTGGTGTGAAGACTTGCCTTATGCGAAGGGGAATGATTAATGATAATTGTTGCCCCATTTGTCATCAAGAAGCTAAAACAGTATTGCATGCTCTAAAGGATTGTGCTCGGGCTAAGACTCTATGGAGGCAACTTGGAGTACAGTCTTAAAACCATGATTTTTGGCTGCCAAATTTGCAAGATTGGCTGAACAACAATGCGAATTCAAGGAATAATCATGCCGGTGGTCATATTCCATGGAAAACGATATTTTCCTTTGCTATATGGAATATATGGAAAGGTAGAAATAGTTATGTCTTTGATAGGAAGAATCCAAATCCGAAGCTGGCCATGGAGATAGTGAATCAAGCGGTGGAGTTAGTTTTTTGCACTTCATCTCCTAGAGGACTGACACACACCATCATAAAGAGGGTTAGATGGGAGAGACTGTCGGGAGGATGGGTTATACTTAACATGAATGGGGCTGCAAAAGGAAATCCAGGTTTGGCAGGTTGTGGTGGAGTGGTGAGGGATGAGAATGACAAATGGATTGCTAGATTTCCAAAGCATATAGGAATATCCACCAGCTTTGTAGCTGAATTATAGGGGCTTAGGGAGGGGCTTATACTATGCTATGACTTAAAGGTTCCATCTCTTGTAGTTGAACTTGATGCTAAAGCTGTTGTGGAATGCTTTCTCATTCCAAACTACCACAATAATGTTATCTCACCCATTTTGGATGACTGCAAGCAGCTGGTGCAGCGGTTTCATCGAATTCAATTTAGGCATTACTATCGTCAAGCCAATCGATGTGCGGATATGCTAGCCAGAATGAGCATTGATCAGGAGCTTGAATTTTTTTCCTTTGATTATCTGCATGTGGACATTAGAAACATTTTAGATGAGGACGCTGCTGGGTTGTATGTAAACAGAGCATGCTCTGTAACTGATGGTGTTATTTAGCTTAGAATGAAATTCGTATTTTAACCAAAAAAAGATATGTCACATTTCTTTAGAATATGTCGAATTATGTCATATATTACTAAGTAACATAATAAAACACATGATAGCTTAATATTTTAAGGATATTCTTCTAAAAAAAATTAAGAGTATGTTTGGATTAGGCTGAAAACCCAGCGCGTCTGCGTCTGGCCTTTTTTTTTTCCATGCGTTTGTGAAACTTACGGCTACTGTTCATGTACTGTTCATGAATAGTAGCCGCAAAGTTTGACTTTTCTCCCTTTTTCAGCCAATCAGTGCACACCGTGCACTGTTCATGGACCCACAAATTTCACTTTTCAGCAACTTTTTCATTAAAAATGGGTCTCACGGTACTATTCACACATTTAAAAATTATTTTGCTACAATATTTTTCAGTTTCAATTTTCAGTTTTCAACTGTATCCAAACGGACCGTAAGGATATATCACATGTTTTTTTTTTTTGATAAGAAGTATTGAACCTTTTATTAATAACTTGAAAAACTCCTTACATCATGGGCAAGAGCTAGCTCAAGGAAGCTAGGATTCTCCTCAATCCAAGTGATAAAATCACTAACACCCAAAGCATACTTAGCTAGAAGGTGGGCTGATGTGTTACATTGTCTCCTAACGTGGGAAAACTCTACCTCACGGAAATCTCTGCACAGGTCCTGCATCCCTTGTATGACAGCTACCACAGAGGAAGGTGGGTTGGACGTCTCACACAATGCATTATGGATAATAAGAGAATCACCCTCAAGGATGATATTGTGGATGCCGATATCTTTTGCAAACACCAATCCTGCTTCATGCGCCACGGCCTCAGCCTCCACGGCACCCAGTGGTGCTTGTATCTTCTTACACAACGCAGCCTCAAGCCGACCCTTATCGTCTCTAACAATTACTCCGACCCCCACAGCCTTTTGCCTTGCAAACACTGCCGTGTCCATGTTCACTTTGAAAACATTTGCAGGAGGTGGGGACCAAGTGTCCTGTGCTTCAACCGCCATTGCTGTACCGTCCCTACCCTTGTTTGCTTCTTTATATTCTTCCATATAATGTGACACCCAACTGACCAGCTCCTTACCATTTCGTCGCTGACCACCATTCCGTGCAAGATTCCGGTTGTACCATATGGCCCATGCAGTGCACACTAAACTTGCAACCTCGTCCATTTCAACCCGCACCTCCATCAACATTCCCCGCAACAAGTCAAAGAAAGTGTCCACCTTCTCTAGACTTGGTGGGACCGTTATCTTAGTGCAGGACCACACTTCTCTAGCTTTTGGGCATGACCATAACAAGTGGCCCGTTGACTCCTCATCCTTCCTGCATTCATCGCAGACCTGGTCCTTAACCACGCCACGTCGCAAAAGATTTTTCTTAGTAGGAAGGCTATCTCTGCATGCCCTCCATGCAAAGTGACGTATTTTGTGGGGTATTGGTAGGGCCCAAAGCTTGTTCCAGAACAAACGTACTTGGCTGTGATCTGAATTGGTTCCTTGATTAGCACCAACTGCAAGCCTCGTTGCTAAGGCATAGGCACTCTTGACACTAAACTTGCCATTAGAAGCCTCCGCCCATATCATCTTGTCAGCGGGAAGACGTGAGCTGAGTGGTATACCTTTTATCATTTCAGCTTCGTGGGGGAGGAAAAGAGCATCCAGGATATCAGATTTCCAACTAGCCGTGGCCATGTCAATCAGCTCACTAACTTTTGTGTCTTGGTGCAGGAACTGTCTAGGCGAAACTACTTTGAAGGTGGATGGTGATGGTAACCACTTATCACCCCAAACACATATATCCCTTCCATTCCCCACTCTCCACCGTATGCCTTCCCTCACCAATTTTTGGGCAGACATAATACTTCACCAGGAAAATGAAGGGTTATTCCCAAGGGAGGCCTCAATGAAGTCACACCGTGGGAAGTATTTAGCCTTTAGCACCCGATAAACCAATGAATTCTGATTTGTTTGGAGCCTCCACCCTTGTTTAGCTAGGAGAGCCAAGTTAAATTGTTGGAGTTTCTTAAAACCCATACCCCCATTGCATTTTGGTTCACACAATTTCTCCCAACTCAACCAAGCTATTTTCTTCTCATTCACCTTTTGTCCCCACCAAAAGTTCCTTACCATGCTTGTCAGTTCCTCACATAAAGCATCCGGTAATTTAAAACAGCTCATGGTGTATGTTGGTATTGCTTAGGCCACCGCCTTGATTAGCACCTCTTTGCCAGCTTTAGACAGCATTTTCTCCTTCCAACCGATAGTTTTTTGCGAAGCTTCTCTTTGATCTCATTGAAAGTGTTCCTCTTATTTCTCCCCACCAATGACGGCAAACCCAAGTACTTCTCATGTTGCTTGATAACTTGGGCTCCAAATCTGTGTTTTATCTCCTCTTGGATGTCTTCAGGAGTGTTCCTGCTGAAAAATAGGGAAGTTTTAGCCCTATTTAACTGCTAGCCCAAAGCTTGTTCATAAACTGACAGGATATGTTGGAGGGCATCACATTCAGATAGAGACGCCTTGCAAAAGATCAAACTGTCATCTGCAAAGAAGAGGTGTGATAATTTTGGACTGTTCCGACAAATAGCCACTCCCTCCAGTGTACCCATTGCTACAGAAGATTTTATCAGTGATGAGAGACCCTCTGCACATAAGAGAAAAAGGTAAGGTGATAAAGGGTCTCCTTGATGAATACCCCTAGACGGACTAATATTACCTCTAGGAATCCCATTAATCTTTATGGAGTATGTTACAGTAGAGACACATTGCATAATAAGACCCCTCCACTTCACATCAAAACCCAACTTCTCCATTATTTTGTCTAGACACAGCCATTCTACCCTATCATAAGCCTTGCTCATGTCTAGTTTCAAGGCCATCTCCCCAATCTTCCCCCCTTTTTTCTGGCTAATATGGTGCATAGTTTCAAAAGCAAGAAGCACATTATCAGTAATAAGCCTACCATGAATAAAGGCACTCTGAGTATCACTAATAATGGAAGGTAAAATTTTCTTCAACCTATTAGCTATGGATTTTGAGGCAATTTTATACACCACATTACATAAGCTAATAGGTCTATACTCAGTAACCTTCTTAGGTTCCTTGACTTTTGGGATTAACACTATATGCGTCTTATTAAAATTAGGGGGGGAAACACCATGATCCAAAAAATTCAAAACCGTTGCTGTAACAACCTCACCACTTATGTTCCAAAATTTCTGGAAAAAGAGAGGAGGCATACCATCTGGGCCCGGTGCTTTCAGTGGGTACATCTGTTTTAGAGCAAATCTGACCTCTGATTCTGTGAAGTCTCTAGACAGCCACTGGTTCATGGAAGTAGTCACCCTTGGCTGGACAGCTTGGAGCAGGTCTGTAAAATTTGATGGTTGACATGTAGTGAATAACTCCTCATAATACTTCACCATCACGTCCACCACCTTTTCCTCATCTTCTTGCCATACCTCATTTTCGTCTAGGATGCCCTCAATGAGATTTTTCTTATGTCGTGCAGAAGCTTTCGCATGGAAGAAACTTGTATTTCTGTCTCCATATTGGAGCCAGTTTATTCGAGATCGTTGGCGCCACATGTCATCCTCTTTCTCAAGCCAACAGTTTAGGTCACTTCTGGTTCTCTTCATATCATTGTTGATCTCCATAGAAGAGGGTTGGAGTTCAAGCCATTCAAGCCTTTTTTGTAGTTCAGCTACCTTCCGTCCCACGTGCCCAAAGGCTATTTTGTTCCATGCCTCCAGGCTACTTCGACACTTTTCTAAGCAACTCTCCAATGTACTCCTCGTACTTCCTATCATCCCGTCCTCCCATGCCTTCTGAACCACTTCTTCACACCCTTGGTCTCTCAGCCACATTGCTTCAAATCGGAACGTCCTCTTGGCTTTCCTTTTCCTTATGTTCGGTGCCATGCGGAGTGCCAAAGGCGAGTGGTCCGAAACCGATGAGGTAAGGTGGAACACTTTTGCTTCAGGGAAGATGTCGAACCAACTAGGAGTTGCCATGGCTCTGTCCAACCGCTCCCGAATTTGCAAACCATCTGCCCGCTGATATAACCACGTAAACTTTGGGCCAGAGAAGCCTAAATCTCGTAGTCCACAATAGTTAATGTTTTCAATGAAATTCCTCATCTGTTGTCTTGGTCTGTCGCTTCCACCCTCCTTTTCCAAAGTACCTGTAATTTCATTGAAATCACCTATGGTTAGCCACGGTAAATTTGAAGATTGTTTTAAGTGTCGTAGTTTTGCCCAAGACTCGGGCCTTTTTGCTGTGTCCGGGTTTCCATAGAAACCTGTTAAATGCCACCATCCTTTGTTTGCCCCCCCATCTACAAGAGCATCAATATGAGTCGGGGAGTATGTCTGAACATTCACAGTAACACCCTCCTTCCAAAGCAACGCCAGTCCACCACTCTTCCCGTCACTTGGTATTATCAAACCATGTTTCATATTACATTTCTCTTTAACATTTACCATCCATTCTCTGCTTGACTTTGTCTCCATAAGGAAGACGATAATGGGATCTTCTTTATTGATAACCTTTTCCAAGGCTTTAACTGACCGGAGGTTCCCAAGCCCCCGGCAGTTCCAGTTTATAAGACTCATTGGACCCGGCGGAGTTGCTCAGCAACCTCCGCCGATCCCAGTTGTGATGCCATAAGTATACTTAGGCTTTTGGTTTCTTCCTCCAACCTTTGCTTTTTTCCCATGCACGTAGCCTCAGCCATGCTATTTGTGGTTTCTTCATATTTTCTTTTTGGGTCCTTTCCCTCCTCCAGACAATCCATCCCATCTTGATTAAGTAGCCCAGACCGAAGCCTGATCCAGCTACCCCTTGCTGGGCCCTTGGTTGTCTCCTTTTTAAGCCCCCCATCACTTTCTACTGGCCCATTAGATGGTCTTAGTTTATTTTTTCCTTTCCCAGCACCTTTTTTGGGCCCACCCTTACAAGCTTTATTGTCTACCTTGTCAACCCGGCCCATTTCAAACATAAACTCCCTGGGAAGAATCATAGAATTTTGGAAAGTCAACTGAGGCTCCACCTTTTCCAAAATCCTATCCTGAGATCCCAGATTTTCAGTACTATCCTCATTAATCCCGACAAGTTGATTATTACCAAGCGTAACCGACGAAGATTCCGAAACTGGTGCCTCTGAAATCATCACGGCAGAATCCGTATTGATTGCCTCATCAATATCCCTTATCATCGCCTCAAAATCCGGGATCTGCACCTGTGGGCCAGCTGTGTCACTGTCAGGCACGCGCTTATCACGTGTTTGAGCTCCGCCACTGCTTCCCATCTCCAATGGCGCCGACGACAATGAGCCTACTGCTCCCATCTTTACTACATCATTGTTCTCCACCCCAGCCACTGTTGGAACTGTCTTCATGCACTTCCCTTTCCCCGTATCCCCAACTTCGGTCCTGCCTGGTGAGTTTCGGTGATTGCCTCCATCCTCGAATCCTTGTACCTCTACTGTGGTTTTCCTCGTCGGATTAAATTGCGGCGCTCTGAGCCAAGGCCCGAACTCCTGCTCTACCTCCGACAAGTCACCCTTTCTGCCGAGCCACACCAGGCACTCCTTGTCGTCGTGCGAAAGGTGACCGCACCAGTAGCAAATCTTTGGCAGGCGTTCGTACATAAACGAAGCCCACTGTTCCCGTCCTTGGTCCCTAGTGAACACTCTGCCTCTGCATAATGGCTTCGTCACATCCACCGCCACCCGGATTCTCATAAAATTAACACCCTTCATCTCTGATTTGTCCCTTGGTATTGAAACAACGCCCAAACTCTCCCCAAGGCTAACCGCGACCTCCACCGTCATCAAAGAGAAAGGCAAATTATGAATCTGTACCCAGAAAGATGTTCTGTCGAACCTTAGTTCTTGGACTGGAGAAGAGCCATCATACCGTTGCAACACCACCAAGTGTCTATCGAACACCCAAGGCTCGCCGAGAAGGACCTTCTCCACATCGATCTCTAAATCGAAAGCGAACAATAAAATGTTCTCGCCCGCCGCACTGACTTCAAAACTGCGTCTTGTCCTCCATAATGGTCGAAATGTCCTCGCAACCGCCTCCACATTTACCGTTCTTCGTGTAAAGAACTTCGCAGCAAGAACGTGTTCTAATGATTTTTTGTCTTTCGATAGGTCGCACTTCTTCCCTTCCGCTTCAGACAGGCTAAGTTTCTTCCATCTCAGGGCAAGGTCCTCCATTCCTCACCACCAATTACACTACGCACTCCCCTACGACCACCACCCTCCTAGTACTATAGAATACTAGAGGGGACATGCACTACCTTCACAAACGAAGGGACAGACTATACTACAGAGAGTGGAGAGTGAACCCTCTCGCCTCCCTGAGAACCCTTTTGTTATACTTTTTGTTAAGGATATATCACATGTTGGCATGTGTAACTTACATTGTTATTAAAGTCAGGATTAAATTTTAAAATTTTAAAATATAAAAGGATAAAATCAAAATAAATCCAAAAATTAAAAACAAAAACTTGACAAAATAGGGAGGAGGCGAGGAAGGTAATTTCAAGATTTATAAAGTATTTTTCTATAATAGACAAAGCAGCTTGCTCTTTTTAACCTTGTCTTCTTCCTTTTCTTCTCAATTCTCATCCCAGAGAAAGAAAGAAAATTCCAAGAAAACAATAAGGAAAAGTTCAAAGAAAGAACCAAGGAAGGAAGAGATGAAGAAGTGCGAGCTTTGTAAGATACAGGCTCGGACCTACTGCGAGTCGGACCGGGCAAGCCTGTGCTGGAACTGCGACGCCAAGGTCCACGGCGCCAACTTCCTCGTGGCTCGCCACTCCAGGACCCTTCTCTGCAACACATGCCAGTCCCAGACTCCCTGGAAAGCCTCGGGTGCCAAGCTTGGCCACACCTTTTCCGTCTGCGAAACCTGCGTTCGAGGAAACCATAACAACGAAGAAGAAGAAGAAGAATTAGAAGACGATGATCACGTTCATGGTGATGAGTCGCCTTCGCCAACAATGTCTTCTTCGAGCAGCAACGAAGAAGAGTCGGCCACGGTGACAGTTTTCTCTTCTTTGAAACTAAAGCGAATGCATGAGAAAGCTTCAGATCTTTCATACCCGCCGGTACTAATTTTTTTTTCATATCACATTTTTTTTGTTCTCAATCTATCAAGGGCTAGGATTAATTTCATGTGTATATAACAGGACGATCTCGGCCGTGCATCATGTCCACGGGAGGCGACTTGTATTGACTCGTGTAGGCCTTTGAAGGACCGGAGAATCGAACCGGGCCGGTCGGCTCAGGTTCATTCCCGTTCGGCATCTTCTTTGGCGATCATTGAGTCGCTCAAGAGATTACATCAGCGAGATTTGTGCGAACCGAGGAAATAATCTGGAACTGTTAATTTGGATTCCTCTAGTTCTCTTTAACGTTCGGATTGGATTAGAAGTAGTTTAGTTTGTAGTAGATTTTGCAATTGAAATTGACCCCCTTCTATTCTAACAAGTAACAACAATATTACCATAGTTAATTTGTATTTTAGTCTTAAATATAGAGAGACATTTTGGTTTTATTTTGACCAATTGTAGTGATTACTGTTCTAATTTCTCTATTTTCTTATTATTACAAGTCCTAAATTCTCGCTGTTTAAGCTAATCGATGTCGTATCGTTAACACTGCAAATAATTTGCAAGAGTTTGTAGTTCAATTGGAATCTTCTGTAATTTTAATCAAGCATAACCAAGGAGCTAGGTTGGGAAATAATTTTTATGTTTGAAATAAAATCACCCCAAAAAAATGGTATATTTTTAAAGCCTTGAAAAGATTCAAATGGAAATGGTGTGAGACATTTCCTCTAATAATAGCCCACAGCACAGAAATTTTTTGTTTAAAGTTAGGTATTTTTATGTTCCCTTTTTTGTATGGTTTGGCCTAAATCTCAACTTGGTAGCTAGGCTTTATATGCCTGAAATGGGTGAACATAAAGACCTGAATCAATCACAGAAATGGCAAGTGATGAATGGCGGACGTGTTTTGTTACCAATCGTAAAATGGCAAGTGACCAAAAAAAATATCATGGGCAATCTTCAGGACAAGAAGTAACCTATACACCTACCTATAGGGCGTAGGGGGGGACCTCTGAAAGTGTGTGGCTAACGGCTGTATCAGTATGTGGTTGCCCTTAAATTTAATGGCCATATTATCCACACCAACATTGAACCAACTATGAAACCCATTTAATGATTATCAAAAAAAAAAAAAGAAACCCACTTAATGGTCATAACGTGTGGTTTCCATGCTTATTTCGTGTGTGGCCAAACTTTTCTTGCACTCTGTTTAAGGAATGGTCATAACGTGTGGCTTTGGACTTTGGACTTCTATCTGCAACTCTCTGTTGTTAGTTGTAACGCTGGCTAAACATAGGTTCTCTCCTACTCTCTTTTTGTAAAAAGTGATAGTAAAGTTTGTATAGATTCCATTAGAGCTGGTGGAAAGTTTATTCCTTGGAGAATGAATTTTGAATCTTGTGGACTCGGTTAAGAATGTAATGAGTGACTGTGGTAATGTATCTTTTAACTGGGTTCATAGGGAAGCTAACCAGCTTGTGCATGTGCTAGCCAAGTGGTTGCTTAGTCCGTCTTTTTTTTGGTTATTTTGATATGGGATTTGACCCTCCAAGTTTTGTTAATGTTATCTTGGCTGAGCCATCCCAGACTACTGTAAGTTTTGTTAATGTTATCTTGGCTGAGCCATCCCAGACTACTGTAAATGATGTGGTTCAATAAGATTTTTATTCAGCCAAAAAAAAAAAAGTTGTTATTTTTAGAAATATTAGGTTTATATGTATAGGCCAAGGGGCATAATTATATTACTCAACCACACACTACGACTAGAAATGGAGCTGACGGCGTGAGTGTCAAAATTCGTGAATCTCTGTGATGGTGCCATTGTGTTTGATATGGTAAAAATTCTATGCTAGCATGCTATAAGAACTTCACGAAGAAGAAATTGATTATCTTGCTGCCCTAACCATGAACTAAGAAATTGACAAGTCCAATCTGACCCAACCCAAGATAGCAAAGAGGAGCTCCAGATCCAACAAAAGGTTACAAGAGATCTAAAAACCTATGCCCAAATCTAGTTGTGATTTAGAAATCACCGTCCAGATTGGGTGGAATCTGGAGATCTCCTCATCAACCGTAATTATTTCCAATCACATCCAACAACTAACTGTGGACGTTCAAATGATCAATCGGCCCTTTCTACTTGATCAATAGTAGGTTCCTCTTTTCCCCCCACCCGACATTGTATGGTTAAGTAACAACTTGAGCCTCAACTTGAGTCGACCCATAGACACTTCTAATACATATGTCATGCCAAGCAATTTGTTGGTTAAATTACTATAAAATAATATTTTGGTTACAATAATCTATATAAATAAATATATATATATATATATATATAATCGAAGCTCTGAAACTCCCACAATTTTCCAAAACAAAAATTTTGATTTTTTGTTTTTAAAACCCAATAATACAAAAACCTAAATTCTAATCAAAACCACAACAAAACCACGGGCAACATATACGACCATTCCTCTCTCTCCTCAGAAGCCCTCTTTTTCTCCAAAAATCAAAACCTTCTCCTTCCCCCAAAAATCCAAAATCAAAACCCAAAACTTAGGATGAGAAAGAAGGAAGAGCCAACCGGATATGTTGGGAAACAATTGACCCATCATCTTTACCTCTCAAAGCTCACCTTACTCTCCATTTGACAAACCAAGGAAAGGAACTTGGTACAATGATGAAGAAGCCAGAATTCTTGTCGGCATGCAAGGCTGACTTGTGATCACACTTCAAATAGAAGGTTTTCTTTCTTCAATTATACTGAATTGGAAAATTCTAGCTCTTTATATTATAGATTTATGTTGCTATTGACGAATTGTTTTATTAAAACATGAAAAGAGTTGACTTTTGGTTTATGTGCTACCCAAGAGTTCAAAACGTTGTATTTTTTTTCTTTGAGAGAATTGGAAATGTGTGTGTGTGTGTGTGTGTGTGTGTGTGTGTGTGTGTGTGTGTGTGTGTGTGTGTGGCTTTGGAACTGTAACTGTTGTGTTGTTTGTTTTGACTATACTCTTGATTAGAGTCGATTGTGGTTGAAATTGTTATTTGACTATGTTTTGGAGGTATTATGGTATTCTATTATTGTTGAAATTCTAGGTAGTTCTTCTGACAGCAATGTAGTTCTTTGATCACATTATATGCAAGGAATGGTTGCAACAATAATGCATGATGTGTGTTTGATAAAATGTCTCAAAAATCTACACTGCACACTATTTTGAATAACTTTTTGTAAACCAATTTTTTTGTTTCATACGTCAAGTTCTATAAAAGGAGCAATGTGGTTTTGTTTGTGTTGGTTGAAAAATTATGATTTTTTAGAGATAGTGAGTGATTTTGTTTCATTTGTCAATTGATTTGTACCAAACTATTTCTCAGAAACTTTGCCACAGCAATATATTAGTAAAAAATTTGTAGTTTATTCCTCTCTTTATTTGTTTGCATTGATTGAAAATTTCTAGAATTTTTAGCATAAAATTTCTGGAACACAGTGGAATTTCAATCTCTGTCTCTGTTCTTCTAATTTTTAGATTCTCCTTCCCAGCCTCAATATCAGACCATTCTTTTTTGGTAATTGGGTGAGATTACTTGCAAATTTGAATTAGGTTTATAATTTTTCCTATTCTTTTTCCTTTTAAAAAACAATTCAATGAATTCAAAGATGTTGATCATGTGTGTTGTGATGGTTGTAATGTTTGGGTGCATGTCGAGTGTGAGAATATTTCCAGTAGGCTTTTCAAGGTGTGCTTAATATACTTGTTTTATGAATTGTGATGTTAATTTATGTGTTTACTCACTGACTTATGTATGGTTTAAAGGATCTGGAGAACGTAGATGTGGGGGGTAAAAGGCTAATAGGCACATATCGTTGTCTACATTGGGTCAGGGGCCCAACTCAAGGAAAAATACCTCCTCGGCAATGGAAAATCCTCCTCAGACGAATATGGCCGAAGGTAAAAGAGGTAACATGTGATCAGTGGCAACACTCCATATTGTTCCACAGGACAGGAAAGGCAATAAAGTAGGAAAAGACAACTGAGAGAAGAAGGACATCTAAGGGAAAAGCTGTTACGATTGTATTCAGTGCCTCATGCCTGACAGAGCCATACTTCTCTGTACATACAACCACTCCCAACAACTGAAGAGAGAAGCTGATGGGACAAGTACCCACCCTAAGGATCCTATTCAAAAAGGAGGAAACGACTATAAAAGGAAGTAAAGAGAAGCAGGAAAGGGGAGGCCCTAAGAGGCGAGGAAGGTTAAGAGAGGCTCCTCGGATCATACCAAGGACTAATTTCCCTTGGTAAACTCGGCCCATAAGAAATGTTGTGATGGTCGTTTTTCATACATTCAAACCCAGCTCTTTGGCCCACTCTTTATAAATTCATTGTATCGGGCTCCCTGGACTAAAGCTCCATGCCTCTTGGGCTTGGTCTGGAAAATGTGTTCTTACAGTAGATTACTATTGCCCAAATTGTAAAGCAAAGTCTAATTATGAGTTATCAGCTTCAGAAAAATGCCAGCCAAATGTGAATTATGCCGACCCTATTTTTGTGTGTGTGTGTGCAATTCTTTTCCCTCCAGTTGATTTTTGGGGCAACTATATGTTTGAATTTATAGACTAAGGAGTTTATCATCAGGTTTTAAGCCTAATTTTGTGACCATTTTTGAAGCAGGTCTTTAGAAAATAGTGGACAAAATGTTCTACCTGAGAAGGTAGCTGTGGTGTGCAATGGCATGGAAGGAACATATATTCCAAACCTTCATATGTAAGCCTTGAACTCATTTCTAAATATTACATGTATGTTGAGATTTACTTTTGTTATTGTTTGCTCTGTCATGGTTTGTATTGAGATTTAATTTTGCTGATTTTGGTTTTATAAATTAAACTTAAAAGACTTTGGTTTTGTGCCTCTTGATTAGCAAGCACTGTTAGAGTTTTGATCTCATGCTGGGTTAAATTTATATGAAAAACTTATTGGATTAGCCTGTATTCTTAAAAAGTTCTAGGATATTAAAAAAAAAAACATTACAATTGGGTTAAACAAAGTAAAGCTGCCTGTGGGTGGAACCAAAGTTAATCTTTTGGCATATGGTTAAATCCTCATGGGCTGTTAGATTTTTTACCAATTACAATCAGTGATAAGTTAATCATAATGATTGATGTGTAGGTGTAGAGAAAAGCTCTAAACACCCAAAGATGGATAAATAGGCAAGATCAGCATCACACAATTTGCTTCCTTTTAATTTGCTGCTCTATTTGATTTGTAAAAAAGAGTTGGGATTGTCAAATGAGCTTCATCATCCTATTTTAGTTTTTGATTTACTCCCCTACCATATTTTTAGACATCTACGCATATATTACATGATATAAATAAATAAAAACTATAAAGTTAGTGCAAATATTCAAATGATAATTGTTGGTGAATTCAAATGTATTATAACTACATTTTTCTACTGCATAATGCATATTCCAGATACTTTATATTTTTTTGACAAAGATTGATATGAATGCATCTATTAGTCCAATATTTATACAATTCTTAGACACCAAATGATTATGTGATATCTTGACTCTTGGGACACAACATGCTAATTTGACTATCCTTCAATTCAATTGTGGTTGTATGATAACATTTTGTCCTTTTTTTTTTTTTTTTTTTTTTTTGCAGATTTGTATTATTGAAATTGTTATATATCCGCATGGAAGTACAATATCCAATATGTATATGTATAATTTTATGTTTTTTAAATTTAATGTAAAAAAAAAAAATCATTTCCAAGTGATTCTGAATTGCAAAAGATTATAATGATTTGTCTCTATAATATTCCTTAAGAATTTTTATTTTTTTGGCAACATGTAAAACCCAAAAATCTGGGGCCTTGTATGTCCATGAAGAAGGCTATCAATTTTATTTCCAAGATATCATATATTCTTGCTTCTACGATAGATATGTTTGATTATAAACTCATTGAGAAGAATTTTGTTTTACAAGTGTCATCATTTGAGACTTTTTTTAAATAACTAAAGTGATATCAATGTGTTCCTACTTTCTATTGAATCTTAAGATTTTAACTAATCACAGTAAATTAGGTGTTACAAAACAAAGAAGGAGCTGGAACTATGGGCCAAAACAACTTGGGCAATTTGGAATGCAAGAAACAAAGCATACTTTGAGAAAGTTCAAACACAACCTAAAGTCATTTTGGATGTAGCTCTAGCATTGCTGGTGACATATCAGATGCTCTCAACCACTCAAGCAAATGCAGAAAGGTCTTTGTTGTTTTGTTGGTTCAGAGGGAAGCCTTGTATGTTTTTTCTTCCTAATTTGTATGGCTAACGAACTAGCCAGGGTAGTGTGTCCAGGTCTTTACCTTTGTATAGTTTTTTCTTCTGAATAAAAGTCATTCTATCAAGAATATATCTCAAAAAAAAAAAAAAAATGGTGTTACAAAACAAACTGGTTGAAATTTATAAATCACCTTAATTGCTATAACATTATATGGTTGATAATGAAATAGACACAGACGCCATTCATTTTTTTATTCATACCAATGTGCAATACGTAAGCAGTTAATGGAATTAAACAAAATTTAGGACTCTCTTTTAACTTTGAGAATTATAGGCTTTGGGATGGATTTAATAATTTTTTAGTGTTATTTTCTATTTGGATACAACAGAAGTGCTGAGATAGAAAAGAAGATGTTTGATCACTATGAAAATGCTACAAATTTATTTCAATAATTGCATTGGGAAGAAATTAGTAAAACAATACATTCAAAATTTTCCCATATATCGCACGGGTTAACAACTAGTTCTTTTAATAAGTATTGTGGTTACAATGAAGTTTGGAATTTAATCAAACAAAATTGGATTGAGTTGCGTAAATATCGCTCTCATTATAATTGGCAAAACCCAAAAACGTATGCAGTAAACCTTCTCTTTCGACTTAGCTGATAATTCCATGTTTATTGAATGACCAAATATAAATATACACATACAACGGAAGTGTTGTTACATCTGCAACATCGTTCCAATAGCAGTATTTATGATTTACTGTTCTTTAGGGCTATTTGTCCAATCAACAAACAATCATCAAGCATTATAGTCTCAGAATTAATAATTTCATCTTTGTATAAATTTCCCATCTCACCTCAAATTCCACATCCTACACTTATGATCAAAGCTCAGAACTATTCATTTACGAGGAAGGAAAGCATCACTAGGCAACTACTAAAAAATGTATCTGGCAGCATAGATTTCCAACAGAAACAGAAGCTTTATTTTGTCCATTATTTTAATTTTTTCCTCTACATAAGAAGGTGCTCACGCTTCTAAGTACACAAAGGGCCACAAGTGAAATCCATATAACTAAAACAAATTTATATTTTTCGTGTAAAAAGGTATAACCATACAAATTTATGAATGGAAAACCAATATATAGGCCAAGAGAGGCAAACAGCCGAACCCAAGAAAATGTCAGCACTGAAACAAAATTTCCCAAAAGGAACTCTTTTATCACAGCTTTTGCCATAGTTTAAGAAAGATTAATGGGCTCACCACACAGTTGCTCCAACTCACTTTCTAAAATTTTCAGCAAATCCGCTTTCGTCCGCCTATAAACCCAAGTTTGAGCATTCCAATCCCAATCAAACCTGGATGGACCACTGCATGAAAAGTACAATCTTTCAGATCAGCTACAAAGAATTCAAGAAAAACAGTGGAAAGAAATGTGATTAAATATTGCCATCGTGAAAAACACAATCTTTCAGATCAGCAACAAAGAATTCAAGAAAAACTGTGAAAAGAATGTGATTTAAGTATTGCCATATGAATACCTTAATGATGCAAATACCTTAGACAAAGATTGGAGACATAGAGTCTAAGATTAAGCATGTTTCAAATCATAAAGCAGTATGAATCAAGAATATTTTTGGGTCAGACCCACATCCACATCTCATTGATATTATTCTCTGCACTAAAGACATGAAAATCATAAGTCATGCCCCCATTGATTGATACAAGGAAAACACTGGAATGCCCAGAAAGCCTCCAAAATGGAAGAAAAGTCAACACCCATATCAGATGGAATCACAGGAACATCAGGTGTCAAATTTGTTCTGCATCAAAGACATGACCACAAAAGCATACACAAGGATGAAGGCAAACATCATCTTTTCATGTGAGAGACAGATGCAGGGCTAACAATGTCCAGATGCATCCTAGGACTGATTACAGCATGCCCGTGTGTGAGTATGTTTCTCTGAAAGTAGAACAACTTGCCCAAATATATGGAAACACATCTATATCTTAGAGATATAATATTTAGACATCAAAGATGTGTCCAGCTTATGTACACACCCTCCTGTCGCTCTTCCTTTCATGCTCGTAAGATTGGTTAGGAGTCATATTTTTAGGGCGCAAATAGGAACAAAGGTCCCCATCAAATGGAATCTCTATCATGGAAAGTACATTCTACTCTTAACAACTACCACTCTTCTCGATAGACAAAAGTTTTGGAAGCCCCCATGCCCACCAGGTGGACAAGCTCAATGCAGAATTGAAACCAATTCAGTTGGCTCAGGTGGGATTACGAAACAGTTTTTCTTTTTTCCTTTTTTTTTTTTTTTTTTTTTTGGGGAGGGGGGAGGGGGGGGTTGGGGGGGGGGGGGGGTGTGGACCCAGTGGGGCTCTAAAAACCATCCTCCATCAAAGATGAGTCTAATCTAACTCTACTCCATTAGTAGTACAGTCATGGACATATGGTTTCAGCCTAGTTGGTTTTTCTTTGGAAAGTGATTGTAATAGGAAAATAGTTAAAAATGGAAGAGAGAAGAAAGCAAAGATAAAAACTCTTTTTGACGCCTTGATTCTGACACTACCAACAATCTTTCTTGGTTATAAAACCCAAAAGATTCAAATCTTCCCAGCTGCATCCTTCAGAGATTGCAGAAAAAAAATACTTGACCACACACCACTACTTTATAGTTTATATATAAATGATTCACATCATATAAATTTCAAGGTCTGTTAGGAAATAGAAACTCAGAGAAAATCACATAAGTCATATGCCCATGTGAGCTAGAGCTCATCGTCCCCTTAGAACTTATGAAGGGAGGAGATCTACAAATGCCAATTGAGCTAGAGCTCATTAGCTATTGGTCCATTGTATTTTATTTTAGGTCTTATTAGCCACTTAGGCTATTAGCATCTTATTCAATTTCCTAGAGTCGAGGTTATTTTTATAATTCAATAATTGGACTTTCACCCATGTTAATAAGGGTTGGGGTTCATTTCTAAGCTTTTGATCCCTGCTTGGTGTTGATTCCAACAAGCATGTTTTTCTTGTCAAGCACTTAATATTCAACAAGGCCCTAGGAGA